>NC_053431.1:705703-1005703 GCF_007990345.1 Gossypium hirsutum
GCATTCAATTCACTCTTTCATCTTAGGCTACTATTTAACGATTCCTATGAGTAGGATTGCTATCCTTGTTCATCATTCTTAACAATCGGAGATGCATATAATCTTCGTCATTTCAAGTCGTGGATCCCTCTGAACACACTTCTTGCTCAAAATAGGCTCCGCGTTTGAGCAGCGTCACTCATGTCATTGATATCTGAAGACTATGTGGCAGATCAAAGAATATACCAAGAATAAATTTATGAATATGTTTGTGCAAAAGAATTACAAATGAAAGAATTATTTGCAAGACAATCAACCAAATGAAAAATATGAAAGGAAAAAAAATGACTGATCAAGATGAACGTTGACACGTATTTCATTAAAATAATGATATTTAGGCCCAATGCCTATTTCACAAAAAATTTCATATTGTTTCTAGGTCAACAAACAACAGGAATATTTGAGCATTACTCTGAATAAGCCCTAAAGACTACAGGGATTTCTTCAGCAGTCCAATTGTTTAGCTCGCTTCCAGGCTCATAAGGGCAGATCTCCAACAAAGCCCTCCTTTCCGTTGCTTCTATGGCGTTGGTATAAACATTTTCCAACATTCCTCCATACCGCTACCGGACACTCCACATTCAGAATGAATAAATCCTCCCGACACAAAAGATGCAGATATGTGGGGAAAGGTTAAAGGCTCACACTTAGCTTCATGTCCATTCAAACGCGCCCTTCTTCTCTCTTGTCTCTTCTCTACTTCTTTCTTCTTCTGTTTCATGTCTGGCTTGTACCCTAAACCAAATCTATCAAACTTTTCCTTCGGCATTGGTGCCTCAATCCTTCCCTGAAGATATTTTCCCAATCCTTTCCCGGGTAAGGCTCCTCTTCCTACCATCAATCACAATCCCATCTCAGTGGTCCTGGATATTTTCGGTACTGGAATTCTATTTCCCTCCGCAATAAACATCGCGTTCACAAATTCTAACGACCGAAAAGAACATTCTAGTGCCTCATCGTTGATGTCCACATAAGGTGCATCGCTAGTCATCATTGCGATAATATCCTCCTCTGCATCTATTGTTACCAACCGATCCTCCGATACCAACTTCACCTTCTGATGTAATGATGAAGGTACTGCCCTGCTGAGTGTATCCACGGTCTCCCCAATAGACAGTTGTAGGAGGGTTTAATATCCATTACCAAGAAATCCACCTCATAATTGACTGGGCCAATCCTTAATGGTACCTCAATTCTCCCCATAACCTCCTTTTTTGTTCCATCAAATGCTCTTACTATGCTTTGGCATGCTTTCATGTGCGAACTGTCTATTGGTAATCGACTAAGAGTGGACAAAGGCAATACATTTAGTGCAGATCCATTATCAACCAAGGCCCCCGGGAGTGTGTATCCTTTGCACCGGACAGTAACATGCAGGGCTTTAGTAGAACCTCTTCCTCCGGATGGTATTTCATCATCACTGAAGAAGATAAAATTGTCAGCACCAATATTGTTGATCAGCCGATCCAGCTTGTTTACCGAAATATCGTCAGCCACATATGTTTCGTTTAGCACATTTAATAGTGCATTCCGATGTACTTCTGAGTTTAAGAGTAAAGCTAATACAGAAATGCGGGCTGGCTGTTTGTGCAGTTGCTCCACAACACTGTATTCACTGTGTTTCAAAAACTTCAAAAACTCCTTTGCCTCCTCTTCTTTTATTGGTTCATTTACCAATGGTTCAACTTCTACTGCTTTCCCTTTCCTCTGTTCTTTCTTCCAATTCTCTTCCCTGGACGACTCTGCTTGAGCGTCATATCTTTTTCCATTGCGCGTGTAAGAACCTATTTCCTGATTTCTTTCTGCTTCTTTTCCCAAAATGGTCACATTACACCCGTAATTCCACGGCACCATTTTGTTATCCCTATAAGAGAAATTTGATGGTTTCTGGATTACAATTTTCGGTGTTACCTGAGCCCTAACCTCATTACCCTTAGGGCGTGAGATAATGACCACAGGATGATTTGGAGCCTTTGTTCCCAACTCTGTCGCGCATATGCTCCTCATTTCTTTCGCATCTTCGTAAAACCTCATCTCCTTGTTATCCATCATGCTTTGAACCAAAGCCTTAAATCCTTCACATTCTTGGATTTCGTGCCCTGTTTTATGGTGAAATTCACAATAATTTCCCATCTCATGCCCTTCCTCAGAATCTGAAATAACCAAACCTCTTTTCGCCATTTCTTTCCAGACCCGTTTCAATGGAGTTTTTACTTCAGCAATGTCAGTCTTGACTTCTTCTCCCGTACCTTCGCTAACCATATTCACCCCTTTATCTGCGTGATTAGGTAACGGATTCTTTGCGTTAGGTGAGTCGTCAAGTTTGACGACACCCAAATTGATAAGTCCTTCTACTACCTTCTTGAAGGCAGTACAATTTTCTATCGAGTGCCCAGAAATTCCCGCATAATAATCACATTGCGCATTCATATCATACCATTTTGGATACGGGGGTTGTAGAGGACTCAAGTAACGAGGAGCAACAACATGTGCATCGAATAAAGTCTGATACAACTCCTTGTATGACATCGGGATTGGCGTGAATTGGGGCTTTTCAGTAGTTTGCCTAGCTCCCGACTCTTGTCTTGATGATCCCTGTTGATTAGCAACCACTTTCTTTGGTTGATTCACGGTAATTGACCTACCATAAGCATTCACATTATTCACTTCATTTTCTCTTTTCCTCAGGGGTGCCCTCCTATTATTTTCTCCTCCATCTATTTTTCCACTTTTAATGGCATGCTCAATCATTTCACCATTCATGATTATATCCGAGAAATTTTTTGAAGCGCTTCCCAACATGTAAGTGATGAACGGGGCTTTCAAAGTATTAATGAAAAGCGTCGTCATCTCTTTTCCAAAAGCGGTGGTTGCACCTGAACCTCCACCTCTCGCCACCTCTGCGCATATTGTCTGAAGCTTTCGTTCGATTTCTTCTCTAAATTTTGCAGAGTTATCCTGTCAGGCATCATTTCTGAGACATGATTGTATTGTCTCAGGAAAGCCTGTGCTAAATCCCTCCAAGTAGCAATTTTAGCTCGGCTCAGCTGATTGTACCACTTTGACGCCGCTCCCGTAAGACTTTCCTGAAAGCAATGTATTAATAATTGATCATTATTAATATGCCCCGTCATTCTTCTACAAAACATAGTAATATGGGATCCTAGGCAACTAGTCCGTTGTATTTCTCAAATTCCGGCATCTTAAATTTGTAAGGGAGCACCAAGTCCGGAACCAAGCTCAGATCCTTTGCATCTATTCCATAGCTTTCGATGCTTTCTATTGCCCTAAACTTCTCTTCTATCCATTTCCATTTCTCCTCAAATTGTTTTGGAAATTCCTCCTTCGCCTTGTCCTTTTCAACCATCTCATCAAGATCTGGGACAGCAATATTATTCGGGCTATCACCGGGATTAAAGCCCGCTCCGGGTTGAAAATTCATTGGGATTGAAGCATCGCCTTGGAACTGCTGGGGCCTAACCGACACAGAGGGTCTCCGCGGATGCAGCTCAGTCTGTACTTGCGCATGCGGAGGCGTGAAACCTGGAGGATAAAGTGGTTCACCATTGTTTTCTTTTCACTAACAATCACAAGACCTTTACCCTTATCTACTCCCTTCAATAATTGCGTCATCTTAGCCACCAGATCATTTTGGGACTCCTCCATCTTTTGCACCATGTCACGCTGAATCTTTTCTATTTGCTCTTTCATTTGCGCCTGCAACTGGTCTTGCATTTCTTTTGAAGTCGTTCTAGCTTCTCCAACCTTTGGTCCATAATTTTTGTCTTAGCTCAGGTGCCGTAACTTTGTTAGTTTTCCAGGTTAACTGAAATGATTTTATTCGATTAGGTTTTTGATGGTCATTAATGCATATGATGTGATGCAATGCATGAAAAGAATGCAAAGAAAAAGAGGCACTGATTCTAATTCAACTTCATTAGAAAACTTTACTAGATAAAGAGTTTCTTTACATAAAATAGACTACATATATGGCTTTGCCCTTACACTTAAAGCCTTAACCTTTCTAAGAAGCCAAGCTAATTCTCGGCCCCTGTCCGACTCTGACTCATATTTCAAACTTAATAGATCAGCCTGAACCGCTAGAGTTTGCAGATGATCAGCTACTTCGCGCACTTGAGTCACCGCCTCTCCCATAATATAATCTCTTTCTCCAATCTGCTCTTGAGACCGACGGAATTGTCTTTGCCACTGCTCATTACTTTCTTCCAGAAGCTCTATCCGGATTTCACTATTTTGCAATGCATTCTCTAGCCCTCCTATTTGTCCCTTTAATTCTTTAATTTTGTCTAAGCTCACCCTTAATTCCACCGTAGCATTACGATTACAGTACTGGTGAAGCGATCTTTCTAGTTCAGCTATCCGGACCTTCAACTCTGTCTTCTCGTCTTGGCAAACTAGTAGACTCTTTCCCAATGCGACTTCTCGAGCCCGAGTATCCTGAAATTTCTTTTCCCATTGATTAGCTTTCGTCTTTTCCTCCTGAATTTCTTGTCGCCATTGTTCTGGCGTTTTACCCAAGCCAGCAGCTCTTACCGACCTACGCAACTTCTTGTAATCTGTCTTCAGGCTGTCTAAATCTTCTTCTGCTTTGTTCTTTCCTTTTCTCAATTTGTTGGCCTCTAATCTTTGAATGTCCACATCCTGTCCTAACTGTATTTTTTCTTCCTCTAGTTGTTCTATCTTCTTCCCCAATTCTAAACTCCTTTTTTCGAATTCTTGTTTGATGATTTCTATCTCAGAAGGCAAAACTTGTAAGTGTTCCTCTAAAGATCGAGCAGTTTCTGAATTTGACGCCGGGATGTTGTCGTTGATCCTTTGATCACGCCACTGACCATACTCGGGGGTAATTGTCGGACCCACGGCTAAGATCTTCATTCGACGAGTCTGGTTCCAGGCACTGGATATTTCTCGAACCTTCTTGTAATTGTCCTCCCTATAGGAAAAATCACTATAAGCCAACCCCTACGTTGCTGGTATGAATTGTCGTGATCTATACTGTCTTGATACGAGTAGAGGAGCATATCCGATAGCTCCCCATATCCCGAGCAGCGGAACCCAGTCAAAATCTCCACATCGGTACAATATCCATCAGGAATTAACCAAGGAGCCCTCCATTCAATATCTTCATCCTGCAGATTCTGGAGTATCTCTATCCATTTTTCTTCTGAAATATCATCCCGTCTTGGCGTGGCCACCAATTCTCCTAGAGGGGAGTAGCTATCAGAGAATACCCGATAAGAGACCTTTTCGACCTTCCAGAAGTGGCTATGGAACCATGCCAATAAGAGCTGCGCGCATCCAATAAACCTTCCCTCCCCTGCTTTTCGACACGCATTCAGGGATCTAAAAGTTTCAGCGAGTATTGCCGGAACCGGTGTCACCCCTTTACTAAGCCGATCAAACAAATCAGATACAGCCTCGTCTATGTGTCCTAAAGCTTTGGGGAAAACCACTAGTCCATAGATACCTAAAGCGAAGACATCGACCCTTTTCTTTAAGTCAGGATGTACAAGCACCAAATATCGCAAACTTTTCCAAGGAACACATTTACTGTCGCCTTTCTGTTGGATCCGGGCAGCGACCCACTGCTCGCTCATCCCAGTGATGTTCATTAATTTCTTTAACAACGGAGGGACACAAGCAGCTCTGGAATAAGCCTTGTCGACTTGAATCTTTGGGCACCGAAGCAAGGTCGTATACTCCTCCACAGTAGGCGTCAAATCTACTTTCCCAAAAGTGAAACAACTGTAGGCAGGATTCCAGAACTGAGCAAGGGCTCGGAATAAATACTTGTCCACTTTGACACTAAGCAGATAATGTAGGTCACCGTAGTTACAATAGAACAGCTGCTTGGCCTCGACATCCCATTGATCCCAGACTTCTTTCATTTCTCGAAGGTCATTCTGGATTACACTGATACGGGTAAAATCCCACAATTCTGACACGTACCCTTTGGTAAGACTATCGCCTTTCTCCCGTTGTGTCGTTTCAGCCCATATTCGCACAGCCGCATTATCCTCTACTTTATCAACAAACCCCTTTTCCATGATAAGCTTTCTACTGAGAAACTGAATGTAAATCGACACCTCTTTTAGAATAAAGATGCCATGCAATCACAAACAAAGTAAATTAGCATTAAACACAGAATAAGATTTAAAATAAGCGACAAATGAATACAACATTCATTTAGGTAAGCACTAAAAATTTGGAGTAGCTCTACCTAGGTCGGTTCCTATGGCTCATTATATGTGGTTTGGTTCTAAAGATAAGGTACCTGAACCAGCAGATTCCTCGATCTTTACCCATTATAGGCTCATACAGACCGAGTTCGGTTCAGGGGAATACATTTCCCTATGGCCATGCGGAGATGAAAATCTCACGAAGACATAGGTACGGATGTATCCCGAAAGCGATTCACTATCCCATGCGGAGGTGAAAACCTCACGAAGGCGTAGTTTCTCACTCCCACTTAAAAGGGTGTGACCAACGGTCATGCAATGCAATGTGCAGAAAGATACAAAAACTTAAACTAACACAGCAATTATAAACCACAACGATGAAAATTGTAATAAAGAGCAATGAAATGCGATGAAAGGATCGTATATTTAAACCAAGTTTTGATTTTCGACAAAAAGAAAAAAAATAATCAACTCGTGGCTCGACTCACTTAACCTGTCCCCAGTGGAGTCGCCAAGCTGTTGACACCATTTTTTGATGAAAACGGGGTCAACTGGGTTTTGAAAAATGAAACGGGAGTCGCCACCAATCCTTTTTCATGAGGTGTGATTGGATCACCTCAAAAAGTGGTTGTTTTTAATAAACGATTTGATTTTATTAAAACAACAAGTTTGGTCCACGAAATTCAAAAAAACGGGTTCGGGAGTCAGTTGCGTACGAGGAAGGATTAGCACCCTCGTAACGCCCAAAATTGGTACCTAGTTGATTAGTTAATGTCTTAATGTCAAAGGTTAAAAACTTTGAAGAATTTTTAAAAAAATACGATCCTTGTATTAAAACGTTGAAAATTTTCAAGAAAAGGAGGGTATTTCACGTTATTCGAGAAAGAGAATCATTTCCAGTAAGGAGGACACAATGTCTCGAATTCCCGATACGCGAATGAAAAGTGCTTATTTGGAAAATATTTAATTATCTTGGATTAAAAAGGGATCACAACCAGTAAGTTAGGACACGATCCTTTTTAATTCCCGATATTAAAAAAAAAATTCGTGTAATAAAGTTTAAAAGAATATTCAATTGTTTAAATCAAATGAAGAAATCGCAACCCAATACGTTAGGGCACAATTTATCAAAATATTGAACACTGAATATTACATTTATTTCGAAAAATTCTCGTTTCGAGAAAGCAACATGTCACATCCAATGCGTTAGGACACAACGTATTGAATTCTTGATAACGAGCTTGTTATCATTTTTGAAGAGTAGTCTCGATTATTTAAGTTCAACGAAGAAAGTCGGAACCCAATACGTTAGGGCTCGATTCTCTCGAAGATACAAAATACCGAATATTACTTATATCTTTTTTTAAATTTCTTTTTTTGAAATCTAAATAGAAATGGGCGTAATGGAATGATGATGATGTAAGCAAAATAATCTCGAGGAAAACAAAATATAAGTAAATAATAAATTATATATATAAATAAAATCAATCACGTATATACAATAATAAACCAATATAAAGCATAATAAATAATAATAATAATGGACATACAAATAAATAAATAAATGAAGAAAATAAATAAAAGATATGTATATGGATTATAAAAATAAAAGCATAAACATTTACATATATAGGTATATAGATTATAAAATAATATGTATATATATAATATAAGTATATACGTTATATAAAAAGGTGTGTATGCACATAAATTTATAAAAATATGAAAAATATATGTATGTATGTATTTCAAAATTATTAAATATAAAAGTTTATGTAAGTATGTATATGCACGTATATGTATATAAAAATATATATAAAAATTATAAAATATAAAATATATATAAGTATGTATATATGTAAATGAGGAAATAATAATAATAATATAATATTAAGAAAATAAACAAAATAACAAAAGGACTAAGTTAAAAATTTAACAAAATTCGGGTCAAATCGCAAATAAATAAAAAGGGAGGGATAATTCTGAACACGCGCGAGACATGGAGGGACTAAAGATGAAATTTGTCCTTCGCCTTTAAAACGACGTAGTTTCAGAAGGGACTACATTGAAAACGCAATAAAATTCCGGGTAAAATTCAAAAGATTAAAAAAACCTAATGTTAAAAGCATTAAAAAGCGGGAGGGCTAAACGCGCAATTAGCCCTTCCGTTAAAACACGCGGATCCCCCAAGGCAGACGGGTTGGGTCTCGGGTTTTAGGTTTGTTGTAATGGGTAAATTTGGGTAGATTGGGCTGAAATGGGTTAGGTCAAAATGGGCCTGTACATATATATTTATGAAGTATTATTAATAATTATTTTGTAACATTATTATTATTATTTCTAATGTGTATGTATTATATATATTTTTATGTATATATTTTTAATATCACTTTATTCATATGTTTTTTTATACATTATCCGATGTAAATACTTTCAATACTACATTATGCATATATTTTTGTCTCTATTATATATATACTTTTAATATTCAATACTATTATTATGAATATGTCTTTGGTATATGTATGTATATACATATATATATATTTTTTAAATTCATATATTATTATCATTATTTTTTATGTTATATTATTATTATTATTATTATTATTATTATCATTGTCATTGCCATTTTTGTTGTTCCATGTTTTATTCATTTTCATTTATTCGTTAATTTGCTTATGTCTTCGATCATTTCATTTTTCTCATGCATTTGTTTATATTTACATATTACTACTCTTGCTATTACTTCATCTTTTATAATTACTCATATTATCATTTTTGACACTGTCGCACCTATTATGTTATTATTCACATTAATATTATAATTTGCTTTTATGTTTTACTATAAATCACGTTATTTTTCTTACTCAATATATTAAAACAATTCTTTCATAAAAGTAATATTCCGTATTAGGTAATTCGAGATAATCATACCCTAACTTACTGAGTTTCGATTCTTTTTATTTAACCTAAATAATAGAATATTCCTTTTAATCACAATGTGAGTTTAAAAAAATGTTTATTTTTGGAGATACGATGTGTGATGCCCTAAATTACCGGGTATGACATGTTGTTACCTCGAAATAAGATTTTTTGCAAATAAAGGCAATACTCAGTGTTTGATGATTCGAGAATCATACCTTATCGTGCTGGGTTGTGATTTCTCGTTTGCTAAAAAACAATTGAATATTCCTTTAGGTTTTCACCCATGCTTATTAAAAACCTTTCAAAACAAAGGATGTTCGATGATTGGATATTTGAGAATCATGCCCTATCGTGTTGGGTTGTGCTTTTTCATTTATTCTAAGCAATCGAAGATCCCTTTGAAGTTTCATCCACGTTTTCTAAAAACCCTTTAAAACGAAAGAAGTGTTTGATGTTTGGGCAGTTCGGGGAATAGTGCCCTATCGTGCTGGGTTGCAATCTCCCGTTTGACCGAAATAATCAAATATCTCTCCGGGATTTCACTCGTATTTTCCAAAGTGAGGCAATGATCAATGTTTGGGAATTCAAAGAATCGTGCCCTACTGTGCTGAGTTTCGATTTTTCGTTGGACTAAATAGTTGAGCATCCTTTCGTGATTTTCGAATTATAAATTTCCGGACATCGAAACAAGAAAATTTTTGACTATTAACTCGGGTTATTCAACTTTTATTAAAAAAAGCCACATTTCAAAAACATTTTTAATTTTAGACATAAGGACAATATTTAATCGATTTGATACCAATTTTGGGCGTAGTGAGGGTGCTAATCCTTCCTCATGCGTAACCGACTCCCGAGCCCGTTTTCTAAAATTTTTGTAGACCAAAATTGTTGTTTTAGTAAATCATAAATGTTTTATTAAAATAACCAAATTTTTAGGTGATCCGGTCACACCAAAACAAAAGATCGGTGGCGACTCCATGCATTTGTTTTTCAAAAGTCGATTACCCCTTTTTTAAAATTTTAAAATTTTTAAATCAAAGAATGGTTTCGACAGCACATCAATTTTTATTAGTAGAAATAGATAAAAAAAACTTAAGAAAAAATACTACTTTATTCGTTGATCTAATGTATAATGACTAATTTACCCATTTTTAATAAAAGAAACAAAATATAATTTGGCTTCTAACATATTTTTACCCTTGTATCTTATCAAATTCTTTTTTGTAACTCATTGAACAAACCAAAGAAAATAATTCAATATAAATATTTTTCCATTTATAAATTCCACAAACTTTAACATATATATTCACCAACACAATATATATATAGGAAATTCACTATAAAATTAATATACTTCAATAAAATCTCTCCATGTCCGTTTTACGATTAACAGAAATTAACTTTTTAAAAATTTATAATTATCTTTTTCAATAATAACATTTTCAAAAGTTCGAACTTCACTTTCTTCCACGGAAGTACACCCAACCTTTTTGTAGACAGCTATATATAATTTTCATGCTGTCATGAATAACAATGACACTTCAAATATAAAAACCATGAATTCATATATATATATATAACTAAATATTAATTCGACCCTAGTTTTTAATTTATTTTTTTCATTTGAAAATGTATTTTACGATCCCAGGAATATGAGTGTTCATGAAATAATCATCCCAGTTGATGCATTTAGGGTCGAAATAGAACATATCGTTCTCTGCTAGGCTCGATCTCGCCGACATTCGTAGCTTCTCGGTGTTTATATCATCAAATCTGATAATTCAATAGAATCGATTATTACAAGCATCAAACTAAACAATTATTCAATAATGAATTTAAACTAACGAAACAGAGATCTCCTCGAGTTCTTATAATCAATTATTACAAGCATCAAACTAAACAATTATTCAATAACGAATTTATACTAACCAAACAGAGATCTCCTCGCGTTCTTATAATTGATTATTGCATTTTGTCTCGCTCTAAATATTTTATTAATAATTTCCTAACTTGCCCTTAAGAATTTTAAATTTTTTCAGACTTCAATCTTGTAATTAAGCCGTAGCTACACCATTGTGCAGTTCGATGTTGTTTTTTAAGATTTGATAATATAATTAAATTTAGAGATTTCAATGTAAAAAAATAAAATTAGAAGAATTTATAGATGCATACATTGCATCGAAGAACAAGTAGGGTCTGTAAATGTCTATCAACCGAGTCACGAAGCTGATTTTCCTATTGAGATCACTGCAAACACCTTGAAAGAAATGGCAAAATGCTGTATTTGCAAATTCCAGTCCCTGATAAAAATGAATTGTTATTTTACGGTTTTGACCCTAATTGATAATCGTAATATTTATTACATATGCAATTGAGAAAAAATATGACCTAATTAAAATAAGGACGAGTTTGAAGTAAGAGTGAGTAAAAGTTTATTCGAATTGACTGACTTTCGGTTAAATCAATTATGATGGTTAATTTGATTAAGTATAGGTTCAATTATTGCGAATCAGTTGAATTCAACCGACTTTTAATAGAAAAAAATGGTTTAACCGATCAAACTAACCGATGTTAAATCAAATCTATTAGGTTAATTAAAATCACGACATAGCTAGGGGTTGCGGCCTTCACCTTCCTTGTTAAGTAAAATAATATTAACTTTACTCCTCCTTAAAATATTCAATTTAAGCCCTTTTTAAATAAATTTTTTACTTTTAGCCCTCTAATACCAAATTCCTAGCTTCAACTCTACTTAAATTAGGGGAGAAGACAGAACAAATTTTTAAAATCGTAAATTAAAATCATAAATTTTTGAAAGAGTTAAACGATAATTTTACCATTATACTATTTATAATTTTATAATTTTCAAAAAACCAAAATAATTTTACTTTTTAAGAAGGACTAAGACCATTATCTACTCCATAGATTTGTAAATTTAGACAAAATTTAAAGAGAATACGAAGGAGAAGGAGAAGGAAAAGTACGAGACTAGAGCCCCTACTAGCCCTACTCCCCTTTAGGTCTCTAGTTAAAGCACGAGGTTGGTTGGTTAAGTTAATTTTCAATTTTTTTTTTTAAAACAAACCGACCGATTGCACACCCGTATTATTATTACTAACCTTCAAAGGGAGCAGGTATCGAAGAGCCATGTATCTATGGAAGCTGGCCATGCTATCCATGACACGAATTTTGCCAACAATAACAGCCTTCCCATCTTTGTTGATCCAAGGTTTCTTGGAGAAGTATCGGTAGCCAAAGTCTTGGAGGTTATGGTACTTGACCGGGTTCCTCATCGACGAACCCACTTGGTAGATCGTCTCCGATGGTTGGTTCGATGCATGGGCTACCATGGCTATGATGATGGCATTCACCACCATGTCAGCTGGTATCTGAAAAAATAATATGAAAATTTTCATACATTAATGATGTGATTTTGAGGCAAATGCTTGTTGTGTAGATGAATGAAAAACCGGTTAAACTCTAGTTTTGGTCCCTCTACTATACTGGAATTTGGAATTTAGTTCTTGTACATTAATTTAGTAATGTTAGAACCTAACCAAAACCGGCCAGTTGAATAGGAAACTAATGATTTGATCAGTTTAACTGGTGACATAAAATTGGAAATAAATTAAACTGTTTTTGAATTGATAAAAACAAGAAATCGAGGCAAAAAATAGGCGATTGAATCAGTCAAACCAATTTATAATTTTTTTGAATATTTATATGAATATTTATTTATTTATTTTCTATTAAATCAATGGTTCAACTAGTTTAATCAATCTACCTGTCTGATTTTTAAATTATTATTAGTATAACATAATTTGACTCTAGGAGAATATAAGCGATTGAGTAGCCTTAGCCACCAAAATGATAAAATTGTATTTAGGACCTTTTAAAATTATAAAATTTTTAGTTAGTATATCGATAAAATTACATTTTGATTCCACAAAAATTTTTAAATTCAATATTGAATGTCCTTAAAATGATTTTCTAGCTTCACTTCTATTTGGTTCTATTCTTTTTATAATATCATTAGTTAGCCCGAATAATTAAATTATTAACTATTCTAGTTTACTTGAATTTTCTTTTAAAAACACCATTTTTTTAAGAGAAAGTTCTCGTCAACACTTTAACCGTAATAGTTAACATCGTTAAATATTTAAATTAACTAATGATATTATAAAAATAAGCACCAAATTATATTAGACTAAGCTAAAAGAATTAGACCCCAAATTTAAGGATAGTAGAGGAACCAAAATAAAAAAATCAACCAACATTTTATTGAGAATTGAACTCACCAGGTCAACAACTGAGTCCACATCACCGAGGAAGAAAGTCAATTTCCCCTTAGCATAACCTATTGCAAGGCTATCGATGGTTCTGTATTTATAAACAAAACAAGTATATAAATAATTAATTATAAAGAAAATTATAAACAAAAAAAAGTTAGAGGACTAATTTAGAATAAAACCATAAATTAATAAAACCATAGGGGTAGCTTACCTAACACCTTCAGCCCAACCAGGAAATGGCTCTTTGAAAGTGCTGGTTATGATAGTAGGTCTTAATATGATTGTAGCCATATTTGCTTTGAATTCCCCCACTAGCATTTCTCCCATTGCCTTTGTAAATACATATGTATTTGGCCATCCATAAAATCTTGCCCTAAAATTTAATTTTCATAAAATAAATAATATAATATTTACTTTAAATGGAAAAATAAAATATTTAACTAATTGGACACAACTTAGAGTGGATAATTTTTTTTACATGTTATAATTTATAAATTTGGAAAGAGATGGTAATGATAGAGTTTGAACCCTGATTTTCGGCAAGTATTAAAATGTAATTTGAGGTATTCTCACTTCGTCCCTTTATAGGTGGTTGTGTATCAGGCAAGACTAAAGTCAGAAAAAATTAAATTATATATTTTTATAAGAGTTCAAATGTAATTTCACCATTATATTAATTAATATATTTATAACTTTTAAAGGATTAAATAAAATTTTATTATTTTTAGAAATGGCCAAAATACAATTTTTATATGTAACTTATAATTTTAGAAGGTAAAACCTACAATTTCCCCATTTTAGGGGAGGCCAAGGCGTTCGCCTGCCCCCTTGGCACTGCCCTTGGTGCCACTATGGCGCACTCCAACAAGACAATTTCATTCTTTGAACCTTATCTTCTTTGGCTTGAGCTCTTGATAGAATCAGGAGACAAAACTTTAGCTTAACTCAAAAACAATACCAACCCATTAGAGGTCTACAAAATCCAAACAAACGGCACATGTTATCGTTCACAAATTTAGAAAGAGATAGTTTGAACCCTAATCTTTGGCAAGGACCAAAATGCAATTTGAGGCGCTCCCTCTCACGTCCCCCTTTGTAGGTGGATCGTGTGTGATGCATAGTTTGGTCCAACAATGCGATTTAGTTATGTAAACCTTGAATTTGGCTTGAACTCTAGAGAGAATCAAGAAACAAAATCTCAACTCGACTCAAAAACAATACTGAACACGTTAAAAGGTTCATCCGACTCTTAAACGGATAATGCTTTAAAAATTTATTTGAAAGGAATGATCACCCCTTAACATATATATTCTCTTAAATTTTAAATTCTAAATCTCTTAGGTAATCTTAAGTTTAAACTTTAATATTGGTGCGAGTTTTATTCAAGTATCAAATTTGAAATTGATTTAAACTCAAAAAAACAAAAAAAAAAAGATATTACCAACCTTTGAATGCCCAAATCTTTCATGGCTTGAGTAATATCCTTGTCTGAAGCACCTAGCAATCTCAGTTCATTCAATTTTTGTTCAATAATTTTTTTCTCAAAATTAATGTCTAAGCCTGAAACACCATTAAGGGTTTCTCCCATCCTGTATGAATTTTCAAGTATAAGCCCTGTCTTTTCTCCTGACACATAAGCTGTAAACAAATACCACAACATTAAATTCAATCATCAATTGCATAAAAATGTACACCCCGTTATATAATAAAAAAAATTTAAATAACATTCATATTTTATTGAAAAAAGGTAAAATTACCAGCAGTCCCTATATTATATCTAGGATTACATTTTAAAAAAAAATTAACAAACTGATTCCTATATATTAGATCAAATAAGTCTTTCGCTAAAATTAAGTGAATTAAATATTTTTTCTTCAATAAAAGGATCAAAATGCAATTTAAAGTATAATATAGGAACTATTATACACTTTTATAAAAAAAACCATTGTTTTTCGCCAACCTGTGGATACATGAACCAAAACTTTTAGTTTCACACATTTCTTGGCGAAATTTGCAACAAATTTAGCTCCAAATGTATTGAGACCAAGTGCCACATCATATCTACATGAAAAAATAAGAATAAAAACATCAAATATAATTTAAATTATAATTAAAAATAATTTTCTAATATTTAATATACTGACAACATACATTCAAAGTCATAATTAGAGTGACAGACATTAACTATCATCTGATTTACTGAAAGACAATAAATATATATATATTACCTTTCGTCAAAGTTGGTTGTTGCAGCAAGGTTAACCACAACATCAACTTCATTCAACATCTCTTGCACTAAAGTACAATCTTTAATGCCCAAATCTTCATGAGATATATCTCCAGGAATTAGTGTAATTTTTTCGGATATAAATAAACTGAAATTTTTCCCGCATTTTTCTTTCAGAACTTTGAATAAATCTTTTCCTATAATCTGTCACGAATAAAAAACGATATCGTATGTTATTCAGATTTGAGTCTGTATTTAATGCGAATATAAACATATATATATATAAATATGCCTCATTGTGCAAACGGTGTATAGCGGATTTATGATCCGCAGCACGTAAAAGAAGATAAAACTTCTTCACATTTGGTTGAACCCTTAGTATTTTCTCCACAAAAACTGCATTTTCAAAACACATAATGTCAGCTCAATTGGATGTATATATATAAGTCGGGAGATAATACATATTCGAATGTCCTCCTTATTATTGCAAGGATAATAGCATCGACTGAATTAAATCTGATACATATATAAGAGTAATATTCTTACTTTTTGCCAAAAACCCAGCAGCACCAGTGACTAAAATGGACTTGTTATCAAGGAAATGAAGAGCACTCCCTAATTCCATTGCCAAAAAATAGACCCAAAAGAAAGATGTTTTTTTATTGTTGCTG
This sequence comes from Gossypium hirsutum, assembly GCF_007990345.1. NCBI lineage: Eukaryota > Viridiplantae > Streptophyta > Magnoliopsida > Malvales > Malvaceae > Gossypium > Gossypium hirsutum. The sequence goes on from NC_053431.1 coordinate 722,061, forward strand.
TAATAAAACACAGTTGCCTTGAGGTATTAAAGGAGATGTAAGGGACTCAACATGTATATATAGTGTCCATTAAAGAGGAGAAAATTGAATAAGGAGGTGGAGTGGAGTACACGTAAGTGGTTGGGAGTTTCATGGGGTTGCCCATAATATTACTATAGTAAATGATTGATTAAAATAAATTATTTTATGCATGAGTAATAAAGGTGACATATTTGGGTTTATTTAATTCCTAAAAATATACTAGCTGGTACAACTTCAAAATCCAAGAAAATCTACATAAATGCTAACAAGACAATGATATAGAAACCAAAATTTTAATTGCTCTTTATTGTCAATTCCTGTAATTATTTTCAAAGCTTTTTGGTTAGATTGAATTGGTCTAATTATGAATTTCATCCTTTAGGATAATCGAGATGTTAGTCCTTCACTTGAATTTATCGAAATTTGATCTTTGCGTTTTACGAAAATAGAGAAGTTAAGTCCAATTGTTGATGAACTATACAGTAAAAATATCATGGAGGTCCCAATACTAAGAATCGGATTGAATTTTGTTCTAATGGCAAAATAGTCATTTTACCTTAGATCAAATTCTAAACTGGTCATTTTGTTAAAACTTTCATCTATTTCTACTGTTAAAAATTTGTCATTGTACGTTAGCATGAAGTACACGTAGCATGGGCATGTCACTGTCTAATTATTTCGTTAGTCGTACTAGTTTTTAACAGTACAAATAGATAAAAATTTTAACAGAAATGATAAATTTGATCTATGATCTTTATAGAAACAAAGAAGTTAAGTCAAGCTATTGGAGAACACGTGAATTTGTTTCATATGAATTGCCAAACTATTGCTTTTTTTTTTTAATTCAATGCATATAAATTGCATTTCCCATGTTAAAAACCTAAGGTCAAATTTTGGTTTTAGGCCCTATACTATGCTTCAATTTGGAATTTAGTGTTTGTATTTTAATTTGACATAATTTGATCCCTCTACTTTTACAATAGTATTTAATTAATCTAAATAATTAATACCGTTAACTATTCCAGTTAAACTATTGACAATAATTTTTCTTAAAAACATTCATTTTAACCTATTAAGCTGACATTGAATTTTTTTTGCTAGAAAGAATGTTTTTAGGAAAAAAAATTCACATTAGTATTTTTATCAGAATAGTCAATATTGTTAAATATTTGGACTAACTAAATAAATTATAAAAGTAGAATGATCACATGTCAAAATCTAAATTAAAGTACATAGACTAAAATATCAATTTAGGCTTAATAGAGGGATTGAAACCATTATTTGACCAAAGAAAGTTTCTTTTTTTTTTACCGAAAACATGAAGATTATTAAAGGAAACAGAAAACTTAGGAAGCTGATGAGTTGTAATAAATAATTTATTTGTCTGTGGGTGAGGTAGTGACCTACAAAAATCAGAAAGGTAAATTAGTTGCCAATTAAACCTAACTATTTTCAACCCAAAATAGTAATTTCTAATACGTGTAAGCTTTCTATAATATACAATAAATTATACAATATCTCTACTATATCGATTAAAATTTTAATTTTTATAGATATATATTTAATGATTAATACATACCTTTTTACATCAAATGCAACACCCCTAATCTGGTCTAGGAGTTCTGGCTAAGTCAAAGGCATTACATTGATCATCGAAGTGAACCAGTAAAGCCATTATTTTGCTTGAGTTGAGTTATATAAAATTCACCTTTTGTTTTTAAGAAAAACATTCATTAATCAAACCGATTTTACTTAGTAATCCAATTACAATATTATTACTGTGAAGTTCTAGAGGAAAACAATTAAGGTTTAAAAAGATTTTATTAAAACTTTAAGTATTTTGTAAAGCAACAGAAAATGTTATTAAGAATAATAGTTTTCTAAGCCAAATAGCATGCAATTACTAGAGTATTACCTAAATATCATGTTTAAAAAATAATAAGCTAAATAATCACAAACCAAAGCAATAAATAATTTATAACCTACAACCTGATAAAAAAAACCTAGTAAAATGATTAAGAAAAGCTTTAATGGAAACTTTTAGATAATAATAAAAACGACATGCCAGTCCGAGGTTCCTCCGATGCCATTAGGAGTCTTAGTTTTCTGCCCTAAGAGATAAGGAAAAGGAAAAGGGGAAAGTGAGCTTATGATAGTCCAATGTGAGTCCAATTTTTAAACCACTATATATAATTGTTAAAAAAATAAAACATTCAATCTATAGCATCATAGCAAATTAAGCATAATGTGAGTAGCATTCAATAAATCAATGCATGTATAGGTTATGTTCATGATTTAATGCAATTCTAAATTTGAAGTTCTCACTCGTCCATCCTATCCCCCCTAAACATTGTTTGACACTCCAAAACACATGTCAATAACTGACCATCCCCCATTTTTTCACTAGTCATTGTGACGATGACTTTTACTACAATAACTTACCATCTCGGTTGTTCAATTACGATGGTTTTTTAAACTATCATCTTGGTTTACCCGATTTTGAAGACATTGTCGCCTACTTTGTGCAGCACTAACTTTCGATGTGGACTTAAATTGTCACTTCCTCCTATGGAACTCATCTGTCCTCCATGCCCATTTTCATGTAATCATGCACATAAACTCAGCATACCATGCTATTTATCAACAATCAATGCTATGCTTATCAAGCACATTTATTATTTCATACTATCATTTAATGACATGTATTTATACATTCATTCATATCAATTTCACATATACAATTTCTTCATGCAAACTAAAAACTTGTATCTATATATATTAACATTAGGCTGTTAATATGCTAGTTCAGCTAACACATACGTAACAGGTTTGTATATAGGGTTCGCACATATCAACTACAGTTCGCCTATCAGTTTATAACAGAGTTCGCACGTATGTTTGTTTATGTAAGGGTTTGCATAATAATTCCTATAGGTTTGCATAACAGATTACCCTAATCTTTAATATTTCAATTAATTAATCATACACAATGGTTTAAGTTAGATTCACACCTTATTGAAGATGCAAAAAAAAAAAAACCTTAATTTTGGATGAAGAGGGATGCAATTGAAAGCCTTGAAATCTTTGGTAGAGTAATGTGGTTCAACAATGAAGAAGAAAAAGAAGAGAGAATTTTGAGAGTTTTTCTTGAAAAATTCTCTAAATAATAATTCTAGGTTTTGAAAAGATTGGTTATTTATCGAACTTCTTTCCTAATTGAAATAGAATTAGGAATTAGTTTAAAATTAATAAGGACAAAATTTTAAAAAATAGATTTCAATCTGGGCTTGATTTGGAAATTCGATACTTTATGGGGATAAAATAAAAAAGTAAAAATATTTTGGTTAAATGTGTACAAGAGATCTTAAACTTGGGGTCAAAGTAAATGTTAAGTCTTAACTATTAAACCAGCAAACTCATTCTTTATATAAACTTTTAAAAAATTGTCTATAAAAATTTTGACCAAACACGAGGGGAAATTAAAAAAATAAAATCAACAAAAGAGTGTAGTCAAAGGAGTTCAAACCTAGAACCTTTAGCTTGCCTAATGCTTAGGTATTAAGTCTAGTGGTATATTTTTATTAATTTATTATTAAAAATAATTTTTTAGGCATTCTAAATTATTCATATTATTCTTTAAAATCTAAATTTTATCTCCATTTTTTTAGCCTAAATTTTAGAATGTACGTCAAATAAGTAATAAAATATTTTGAATCTATTCAAAACTCGATATGAATGATTTATATAAATAAAATGTAATAATCGAATTATTATAATATTAATCGTATAAAAAATATTGAAACGAATATTATGATTCTGTTCTAAAAATATAATATCAAAATAACTCAAGTGAAGTCATTTTAACACAAAATTTTTAGTTTTGGATCCTTTGAAATAATTTTAATTTTATTTTGATCCATAAAATAAAGTTTAAGTTGTGAGATTTAGTCATTGTACTTTAATTTGGTTACTTTTAGTCTATATATTTTGGGAATTTGAAAGTTCAGTCGTGAAGGTAATTGTTAAATTCATTTAGTTAAATTTTGTTATTTCCAAAATCTTATGTAACAAATATATTACCACATGCAAGAACGGATACAAAAAATTGGAAAATTGTAATTATAGCCCCTTATAAAAGATCAAATTATAAATTAATGTAGAAGAAAAATATGTTTTGGCCCACAAAAAATTATAAAAAATTACAAATATATTTAAAATATTGTCATTTGCATTGAGATTGAAAATTTCAGAAATAAAAAAATATAAAGACTAAGAATGGTCAAATTAGAGAACATACTGAATCAACGACTTTACGCATAGTACAAAACTTATACCAAAATTTAACTAAACCGATTTAATTACTACTATTTGGATAAAAATTAAAAATTTAAAGTTTGAAAAGGACAATAATTGAAACTACCCAAATTAAAATACAAAGATTAAATTCATAACTTACGTATAGGACATAATATCACAATTTAACTTGAAATAGAATGCACGAAGAAAAACACCGTTGTTACTGAACCCGTATGTTGGCCAATAGTTAAAAATATTTAATATCCTAAATGTAACCTGAATTCAAGTCGCGTTAATTATATTAATTATTCGGATTTTAGTCTATTATTGTAATTCACGAAAAAATTTGATAATTAATAGAAAGGTCGTGGAGCCTATGAAGTGCATGGAGAAAAACACCTCATCCATACAGTATTGCTAGCAGTTGGTAGATATAGTACCTTATTAATTATTAGCATTAATTTATACTGCACCGTTCTTAAAATCTTTCATATGAAATAATATAATATAGATTTTTATACTATTATTTTAACTCGTGTAAAATATCTAGGATGTGCGAAGCTAGAAAAATTTTTAAGTGGTCAAATAGAATTTTAATTTTTTAATAGTTTATATTTTTATAATTTGTAAAAGATTAAATTAAATTTTTATAATTTTAGGAGATTAAAGTGTAATTTTATCTTTATTAATTTAAAAATTTTTAAAAATTTCAAGAGCCTAAAATACAATTTTACATTTTAGGGGGGTCCAGGGCCCATGCCAGCCCCCTGGTTTCGCTCTTGACATTTAGATCAATTTTTTAAGTCTGAAACTGACTCGACCTGAAAAAGATTTTGTTTTTTTGTTCAATCCTAACCCAATTTAATAAAAGTAAATTCGGATCCATCTCGATCCTTACATATTTGATTTTTTAAATTAGTTTTTATTTAAACATTATTTTTTTAAAAAGATATAATACATTAAATGTACTAAAAAGCGTTAAAATAAAAATTTTCTAACACGTTAAAAAGTATTTATATTAAAAAACACTGCCATAAATATAATAAATATTTTATTATATTAAATTTAATTTTTAAAATTGTATATTTTAGGTTGGGTTATTTATTTAGTCGAGTAATTTATTTTTTTAGGTTTTGGGCAATATGTTTAATTGTTATTAGGTCAGTGATTTAATATAAATATATAATTAATATAATATTTTTATAATATAATATATTTGAATCGGGCTAGGCTCAAGCAAAAAAAAAATCTTGTCCGAGACTCAACTCATAAAAAAACGGACCTTAAATTTTACCCAAATTTATTTTTTGAATACCGTATTTTATTCCAATCTTCTTATTTTTTTAAACATATCTAGACAAGTGACTTAGGATGAGTTTGGATGGGCGGTGCGTTTACCTGAGGTTAGTGTAAAAATAACGGTGGCGGTGATATTAGATACTATAGCGATACTGTAGCGTGAGATAAAAAGTAAGCTAAACGCACTGCACCGCACCTAATCGCCCATCCAAACCCACCCTTAGTCCATAAGTAATTCCAGATATAGGCCGTAAATCTAAAGGGGCTGCTAGGGCTCAATCCCCTTAAATTCTGTCAACTTGTACTTTAGCTTTATAAATTCTGAAAAGACAACACTTTAATTCTTATAATCAATATTTTAAAATACAATATTTATGTTTGGTCCCTCAAACTTTTTTAATTTGACTTTCTCTTGTATTTAGTTTCCATTCATCTTCTTCAGTTATGATAGGTAATCGTCATCTTAGTTTCTGATCAATAGTAATTTATAATTTAGTTTTTTTAAATGAAATTTAAATGGTTAACGGTTTAACTACATAGACTTTTTTTTATCTTGACTATTTGAATTAACTAATGATAATATAAAAATATAGGGATTAAATTATATTATTTAAAGTACACAAACAAAATCTAATATTTAAGCAGAATAAAAGGACCAAAACACAATTTACGCAAAAAAATTTATCCAAGTAGCCATCCTATCTTTAGTGCTGAAATGGAATGAGCTAAGAACTGTTGCTTTCTCTGAAAATAGATAGTATTGTTGGCACGGTTTACATGCAGATACAGTTTCACATTGAAAACAACAGATATAATAGATTGTTGACAATATTAGACACGATATAATATAAAAAAAATTAATTAAAATACGATACAAAAGATAAAAACATGATATTGTGATTCATATTTTTAAAATTTTTATTTAATATAAATTATTAAAGTATTATAAATTATATAAATGTTTAATACATTAAACACGATATAAAAGACTACTAAAAAATAATGGTTTAAGAGTGCAAAAAGTCCTCAAGCTTTTTCAAAAAAGCAATTAAGTCTTCCTTTTATTGCACTCAATTAAGCACTTGAACTTTCAAAATGTATCAAAAAAGCCCTCAAACCTTATCAAAAAAAGTAATTAAGCCCTTATTTTTTTCTTTGCACTCAATTGGGTATTTGAATTTTCAAAATGTATCAAAAAGACCCTCAAATTTTTTTCAAAAAAAAGCCTCTGTTTTTATTAAAAATTAGAAAAAAATTAGAAAAAATTAAAATCAATAAAAGCTATAATTTTTTTTAAAATTTAATAAAATATTAAAAATTAAAAATTAAAAAATATAAAAAATCGTAAAAATATATATAAAAAATTTGTAAAAAATTATAAAATATATAGAAATATAAAATTTTATAAAGTCGTTAAAAAATTATACAAAATATAAAGAAATATAAATTTCTTAAAAAAATTATAAAAATTATCGTACCAAAAGAAACATTTTATATTTTTTCTATACTTTTATTTATTTTTATTCTTTTATCAATTTCTGCCACATGTCACACTGTGTTACAACACGTGATGACTTTAATTGAAAAAAATAGGAGTCGTTATTTTTTTTTATGATTTTTATAAAATTTTAATTTTTTTATTTTTTACGATTTTTATAAAAAAATTTCTAATTTTTAATAATTTTTAATTTTTATTAAAATTTAATAGTTTTTCTAAAATTATTATTTATTATTTAATATTTTTTGTAATTTTTTTTCTAATTTTTAATAAGAGCAAGGGCTTAATTGGTTTTTTTTTTTGAAAAATTTAGAGGGTCTTTTTTATGCATTTTGAAAGTTCAAGTACCCAGTTGAGTGAAGAAAAAAAACAGAGGCTTAATTGCTTTTTTTGAAAAAGTTTAAGGACTTTTTACACACTTAAGCTAAAAATAATCAATAACTCTTATGTAGTATATTTTTCAAAATTAATTTTTATATAGTATTTTTTAAGTTATATTCACTATTTTAAATATAAAAATACTTATTTTTATATCATAAAATTTAAAAGTAATTAAATATAGCTTTTCAATCTATAAAAAGATGTTATCTAAACGGCTAAATTAACTGAATATGCTAGAAAAAAGTTAATTGGCAAGATAAGTCGTTTATGGAGAGGAAGTGTGTGAAAGCGTGTCCATCTGAGTGTGCTTTTTCTATAGTCACATAGCTAAACACGCTTTCTTTGTAATTATCAGAAAATGCATTCAATTAGACACGCTTTCTCTGACATATCAACAAGAAAGCTCATATAGTTAGGGGTGCTTTCATATACTCTCTCAAAAAATAATTTATTTTTCTAAATTTTAAAAAAATCAACCCATTTTACATTTTTTTCCAGCTAATTTAGTCTATTTAAACACTATTGATTCAAATTAATTTTTTATTTCTAGATTTTTTTTCTCAGTCCTAATATCAATTATATATAGTTATATACCCTCTAAGGGAAACAGGGAAAAAGTTTTTCTCTCCCTTTTTTCTGGATATTATTCAAAAAAAGCTGCACGAATGTCAGAGCAGAACATGGGATTGCAATTTTGGGCGGCAAAGATTGGGCATACTTCAGTGTTAGGGTTTGGTAAAGATTGGGCATATTTCAGTGTTAGGGTTTGATATAAGTCTGAAAAATCTCATAATTATAAATGTTTAATATTAGTAAATAATTAACACAATTATTGATAAAGATTAGGCATAGGTTCGGCAAAATTTAGGCATATTTCAGTGTTAGGGTTTGATATACTAAAAAAAATATCAAAATTATATTTAAATTTTGATTTAATAATAATTTTATATTTTTAATTTAATTTAGTTCTCATAAAACAATTAATAAAATTATTGATATAGTATTATTTTATGTTTATATATTACATACACAAATAATCATATTTATCAAATATAAAAAATAATTTGATATATTTATATCTTCAAACGTGTATGATTGAACCGGAATAAAGTTTCATGTGTATAATTACACTAAATTAAAATTCATGTATTAAATTACACATTTGATACGTAAATTTTGCTTTGGTGAAGTTATACACACGAGAGTTATGATTCAATTAAACACGTTTAAAGAAATAAATACATCTATTTATTTTTATATTGAATAAATATAATTATTTATGCATCCAATATATAAACATAAAATGATGATATATCTATATCCATGTTAATAGTTTGTGAAGATTAGATCAGACTAAAATTTCGTGTATAAAATTACACAAAATTAAAATTTATGTATAAAATTATAGGTAAAAATTTATCCATTATTTTTAATTTTATAAATATCAAACACATTAAAAATATTATAATAGGAACACACTATTAAATATATTTTTAGGTCTGTTCAATGCTCAGAGCATTATATGGTTGACGGGACTATTTAGTATTGAATTTATTTTCTTTGAAAAGTATGGACCAAGTAGGAAATTTATTTAATTTTGGAATTCAAACCTTAAATTTAAATAAAATGCCATCTTGGTTACATGATTATTTTACTGCCCATTATGGTTTTCAGAAAAATTTAAAAAAAATTGATTTTTTTAGGAAAATAGGCAAAATTAAATGAAATTTAGGACCACCCACAACTTGAATTTCTAAAAATTAATAAGAATAAAATAAAGATTACATGTCAAAGTTCAAACAACCAACGCAACTATCACGACTCAAACCAAGGCCACGCCTAAGGTGATGAATACCCTTAACCATCATGCCATCACGTAAAGTTCCTTAATTTTTTTTAAGTGATGATGTGATACAATCTCATAATATCACTGTAACGTCCCCCTACCCGAGACCGTCGCCGGAGTCGACCAGGAGACATTACAAAACTTATCTTAGCACTTAAACAGTTTTCGTAGTAAACTATCCATCTGCGTCACAGTCGCAAAAAAAATCATATCTCGAGTTACAAAACTCGAAATCTAATTCCGTAAATTTTCCTTGAAACTAGACTAATATATCTACTTACTAATTTTTTTCTAGAATTTTTGGTCAGACCAATTAGTACAGTTTATTAGAAAAATTCTCCCCTGTTTCAGGATTCGGCTACTCTAACCCTTGTGCACTACAAATCAAATTTCTTCCTGTACAGAAATCCAATGACTATGCCATTTGTTTCAATTAAAAATAGACTCAATAAGGAATCCATACAAATAAAGTTTGAGTCCTAATTCTTAATACACAATTTATGGTGAATTTCTAAAGTCAGAACAGGGAATCCAGAAATTATTCTAACCCTGTTTCACCAAAACGTAAATATCTCATAAAATACAACTCTTTTACCTATTTTATTTCTTCCATATAAAAGTAGATTCATTAAGCTTAAATTAAAAATTTTATTCATTATCTAATTCACTTTATACTATTTTTGGTATATTTTCAAAGTTGGACTACCGCTACTGTCCAAATCTGTTTTAGTATAAAATGTTGATAACTAAGTTTATAACATCTTCATTTCTTCTCTCTACAATATTTACCAACACTTCCTCTTATTACTCTTCAGTAACATATCAAAACATACCATACTTATTTTGGTAACATTTACAAAACATACCAAAATATCACTTAACAACTTAGATACTTTCAAAATGACCAAAAGACATCCTAGGTACAATGCCATTTTCCAAAAAGATAGAAACTTCACCAATTTGAGTTTGGGGATCGGCTTGTATGCTGAGTCCTTATACTTTCGTACCTAGCCTGCGCACGGAAACAAACCGTACGCTGAGAATACTCTCAGTGGTATTTCTATAAACAATAGCTTAATCAACTTTAAAACATGGTAATTCAAACACATTATTGCTATTATTCAATATCAATTAGTACTTTAATAACCTTTACTTTATTTACCCTTATTAACATAACTCGGACACTGACGGATACACGGATCCAACCCGCACTCCGGGATAAGCACATAGTGCTTCATCGGAATAAATCCGGAACTTTAACATTATATTACACAAAGTACTTCATCGGAACAAATCCGAAACTTTAACAGTAGTCGACACATAGTGTCTCATCGACTCAATGTCGGAATATCCCAATACTTCCAATTCCTATGACATGTCAACTATATCCGACTAGCCCGACACTGTTAATAGGGTATTCAAAATCACATTCATTTCAATATGGTAAAAATACTTACCTCATTCACATTTTCATACAATATAAATATCAAATATAGCAATAACGATTAAGCTCGTTTATAAAAATACAAACCACTATTTATCGAATTTAATCGATATCTTCGTTCACTTTCTCTTTTCCCTTCTTTGATGACGTATCCGGTGCTACGTTTGCTACTAACAATCATACAATTAAAAATCATCAATATATTAATTCATAAAACACATTTTCACTTTCTACCAAACTTTTACAAAAATTCTAATTTCGTCCTTTTTCCATTACTAGTCTTTTTTCTTTAACTTAAGCTTCATATTCTCTTTTAATCAACTCATTAACAATTTCTAACTCATAAAATTCATTATAAAACATAAATTTTGATCTCTATTCAACTTAGTCCCTATTTAAACCTAACTTAGAAATTCCTTTAACTAATCACTTCTAACTTCAATTTCTATCAATTTAACCCATAAAACCTCAATTTATTCAACTAAATCAATATCTAAAAATTCTCTATTTTTCTTCATTTTAACCTCATACATGTAGAACTTTGAATTAGGCATCAATAAACATAAAAATCATAAGAAAATGAGCCAAAACAACTTACCAATCAAACTTTAGGGCCTTAATCCTTAAATTTCCCTTTTTTATTTCTTTCTTTCTTTCTTCTTTCTTTCACGTTTGCTCTCTGTTAGTCTTTCTATCTTCTTTTTCTATTTTATCAATTTTACTTATTATACTATTATTAACCTATAATAAATATAAAACTAACATGTGTAATAGCTATAACATAAAATATCTTATAGCTATTACACATATATACCAACTATTACACACGTTATTCAATATTAACACACACATGGCACTTAGGGTCTAATTACTAGATTAGTCCCTTTTACTTCTTTAATCTATAATTAAACTTTTATTCCTTATGCAATTTAGCCCTTTAAACTAAATTCAAGCTACTTCACTTAATTAAACACTAAATAACCATTCAACTATAATTTATAAATATTTCTAATAAATATTCATGAATAAATTGCACGGAAACAGTACTCAAGACTCAATTTCCAATACCGTAACTTTCAGTTCATTACAATCACAGTATTAAATCTTGATGAAATCTAAGTTAAGAGTTCAAAATAAATCTAGTTGTCAAGTTCAGATATTAAAGTGAACATAATTACTAAGTTCAGGGACTTAAAATTATATTAACCCTTAAATAAATAACTTATCATATTAAGATTGCTATTAAAAAAAACCAAAGAAAAGAGTAGTTGAAGCCCATCCCCACATTTATATATTCTTGTGGGTAAATTGCTATATAGTACATGGTTGTTGATTATAAATTATGGGTGAAATTTTGGTGGTAGTATATGGTATCATACTCTCATAAATTTATTGTATTTATACAATTGTATTGCATATGTATATATAAAGATAAAAGTACTATGAAAGCCCCTGTACTAAGAGTCTAATTGCATAATCAAAACTCTTTATACTAAAAAAAAAGTCAATTAATCCATTCATGTTAGATCAAAGAGCAAATTGGTCATTTCTGTTAAAAATTTTATCAATTTGTACTATTAAAAACTGGTGCGACTGACGGAATAACTAAACAGTGACGCGTGATGTCACGTGTACCTCATGCTAACGTATGGTGACTAGTTTTTAACAGTAGAAATAAATGAATTTTTAATGGAATGACTAATTTGCTTTTTGATCTAACTTACAAGAACTAATTTGCTCATTTTTTGAGTAGAGGGGATAAAATGCAATCCGACTCTTAACACAGAAACATGTGCGATGCTTTAAAAAAAAACTTTATTTTAGAAAGATGAAGTATAAGCAATTCAATTTAATCATTCTTTAGCTTTAGCTAAATAGGAAAATTGCATTTTTGCCTTGTTCAAAAAACTAATTATTCAATTTAAACTATTTTAACACCAAAATTTAATTAATTTTTTAAATTTATCTCGATTCCACTAAACATAATTCTCGGCTTCGTCCATTTTCATATATATATGGAATGGTTTCAAAACATTAAGGACCTAATTATTAGTAAAAAAAATTGATCGCCTAATTATGAAAAGTTAGAAAATGGTCACTCAATTATTTGACTTTTTCTTTTTTGATCACCGACTATTAAATTACTGACGAAAAGATAAGTTGACAGCTTTTAAAATTAGTATAATAGCAACTTCAATCCTTTACATTTATATATTGTGTCAATTTAATATTAATTATAAAAAAAATTAACCCTCGACATTTACACATTCTCTAATTTAGTCTTTTTTGTAGCTTTTCTTTGTGACATTGAGGGTTAATTTTAAAATAATGAGAAAAATAAAAAATATTATCTTGGACTTATAATTCCGATCAAATTTAGCCTATAAAGTTGTTCTTTTTAAAGCTTTTTAGGTGAAACAGTTACAAAGAAAAGCAAAACTACAAAAAGAATTGCACAATATGTAAATGTTGAGCATTAATTTTTTTTAGAATCAAGACTAAATTAACACAAAAAATTTGTTATAATATACGTCGATAATGGTAATAGAACGATCGCAAAGCAATAAGAAAAGAAAAAAAAATAAAAAACAAAGATTTTACGTGGAAACCCTTTCGGGAGAAAAACCACGGGCAAAGGAGAAGAAATTCACTAATATTGAAAAACAAATGATACAAGACGAATTTTTACTACAGTTATTTAAAGGTTGAAAAATCTTATTCTAATCAATGTCAAATAGAAGAAGTGTAGTTATATACGGATTTTGCCAATGTATTTATTTCTTCAACAAGTGACGGGATTCAGGTTACACAAACTCTAACAATATTAATGTTAAGGGTTAAAGTTGCTATCATACCAAATCTAAAAGCTAACGCGTCATCTTAGCCATTTAAAGATTGGTGACCAAAAATGACAAAATCGAATAATTGAAAAACTAATTTTTAACTTTTCATAATTGTGTGACAAGAAATAAATTTACTAATAATTTGGTGACTACAACTGTAATTTACCCAAACATTAATTATATTTATTTACGAACACACAAAGACCCAAAAACAGAAGTTAACCACACATGTTGACTTGGAACATTAATTTGTAGTACATGTAATAGAGTTAGGTGAGCAATATCCTGGTTTTTGGTTGAGTAAATACCTACAATTTAACAATCAAATCCTTGAAATGTACAACTATAATAATAATAATAATAAGTTTCAATAAATAAATGAAAAAAAAGTTTAATCATTTAAAAATCCATTCACCTAATTTTCCTTCCAAACTAAGAAATTGTTTATAAAATTAGGAAGTTTTTGGTGTTCATATTTGAATTTCAACTTTTTGAAAAAGGTAAAATATAATAATTTTGTTCAACCATACTGTAAAAAATAGGGTTAATATTTAATAGATTGAAGGTGAGAATTTTTTTTGGGAGGATTTAAATTATAAATTTTTAAGAGAATTAGAATGTAATTTTATCAGTGTACAAACGTAAAAGTTTACAATTTCTCAAATGATTAAACTATATAAACTTTCCATTTTTGGATAAGTAACAATTGAATTTTAAATTCTGAGGGACTAAAGTATTATGGGATGTGTCTTGCATTTATCGAACACATTGCAGGCACCGTAAACGAGCAATCAAAGAAGGGCCAAAATAAGCGTGACGTCGGGACGACGTGATGGATGACATCGTACCGAGATGAATGAGACGTCACGATATGTTCTCCTATTTGGCAATTGTGTTTTAGACTTCAAGTAGAACTGTTTCTCCTAGATAGATTTTGATTATTGTAGGGATATTTTAATAATTAGAACTCTAATTTTGACCTATTTAAATGAGCCATTGTATCCCCTTTTGGTTAAGCCAATCAAGATGTAGTTGTAGGCTTTTTCTTTAAGGACAACAAGATGTAGTCACATATGAGTTTTAGTGAGAGTTTTGGTTAAGCCAATTTACTCTTTGGGATATTGAGCTTTGTATTCGGAGTTTTGGGTAACGTACAAGTTACACATTTAAGTTCGTTTGTTGAGGATTGACATGTATGAAAAACGAAGCAGTAAAAGTAAAGAAGAACAAACATAAATATTTAACATGGAAAATCTTCAAAGATGAAAAAATCACGGATAAATGAGACTTCGAGTTTTTATTTTAAAAATTAGGCCATTGTCGAACCCATAAACACCTCTAATCCCAATGATTTCTCATAATTTTTTAAGTATATAATATAAATATTACAACTAAACTCTAAAGTAGATTTGTCCATGAATTGATTACTCTACTAAACCTAAGTCGGTCTGAGTCTTGACCTTGACCCGGAAATAATTTTAATTTATAATTATAATTATAAAATATAATTTTTAATATTATATTTTTTTCCAAACCAATTTGAATTTAGACCAATTTTTTTAAAAAAAATCCAACCCCTAATTTGGGCATAATAAACTTTGATTTTTCTTTTGAGATTTTGTTGACAATAAGAAGAAACACACTGTAAATATTATCATCTTATTGGAAAAGAGACCATAGCAAGTCAAATTAGACATACTTTTGTTTGTCAAACATGTAATAATTAAGTGGTCAGTAATCGAGCCTTGAGGAAGCTCAATCCTGGGTCAATTTCTTCTAATTTAGGTTATAATTTATAAATATTAAAAAAATCATCATGCATGATTTTTTTGGTATAATAATAAATTTAGTCCTCAATGTTTATATTTTATCAATTCAGTTCTTATTATTTTTTAGAACTAAATTTAGCCATTAACTTTTCAAAAAGAGTCAAATTGCTTCTTTTTTTTATTTTTAAACAGAAATGTTGGCTAAAATATCACTTTTTTAATGATATTGGCGTGGGAACTTATGTGACAGTCTACATGTACTTCGAGTTGATATGACATTATTTGTCTTATATATCATATCAACAAATATTTTTAAAATTATAAAAAATATTCAAATAAATAAATAAACTCAAAACTCCAAAAAAAATAGTTTATAAAAATTTAAAAAAATTAGTATGAAATACACGTGAATTATCATACATGCTATCATATTTAATTTTTTAACATTTAGTCGGTATTTTCATTAAAAAAAATTCGACTATTTTTTAAAAGGTTGAGGGCCAAATATAACTAAAAAAAATAAAGGCCAAATTAACAACATATATAAATATTAAAGACTAAATTTAACATTTTTTCAAAAAAAAATTATGGCGCGAAACAAACTTGAATCTAACCATTTTTTATGCCATCAATCAAGAGCCAACATATCTAATTTTTGGAAGGTTGGTTTCTATACTTTCTAAAGGATTTGAGAAAAACATGTGGTTGGGCAAAAATCAATCTCGAGTCAAATTTCAATTTCATTATTCAAAATTTAAAATGAAATTAACGCTTAAGTTATAATGCACACGATGGTGTGTAGAAAATTATAAGTGACACTCTCTTAATTTAGGCATTGACAAGTATATAGCATAGGTTCCATCATGATGAGATGAAGACGAGTTAAATGAGGTCTCATGTACTAGACATGTAAAGAAGGATCCAATATAAAGGAGCTCCATAACCTCAGCAAAATATTGCCCTTAGCGAGGCCTTGGTGTTCGCCGTTACTGTGCGATGAGATTGTAACTATAAAATCTATAAGACTATACAATCATATATATTAAATTTAAATAAAAATAACGATAAATTTATTAAATTAAAACGGATATCGATAATCTCGACCCAAATCCAATCTGATTCAGCTGTGACTTACAGGTTTAGTTTATCCTCCATATTGGTGAAGAAAGATAATCTGCTCCCATTCCTATGAATTTTTGAGTAAAAAAAGAAGAGAGAGGTAAATGAAATAGTTTTATGCAAAACCTCTTTTTGAAAGCTGTCAACAACTGAAAACAGTGGAATCACCTAATCACCGTACCTAACATAATTGAGTTGGATTTATTATCATCAGAATTTCTCGGGCGAAGTATGAAAATTGTTTCGGGGACGAGGGATTGAATCATAATTTTCTTAAGGGTACCATTATATTACTTTGTAATTACATAAATTTAATTTTGAAGAGATTAAATATAAACTCGTGTCGACTTTTAAGGATATTCAGCATATACACATCGATGAAGATCAAGATTTTAGAATTGAATTGGTGGTTAAATCAATCAAGTTATTGGTTCATTGATCTGACCGGACAATTTCTCTAATTCGATTAAATAAATTATTAAAAATAAAAAATATATATTAAAAATCCGATTCAATCGTAACAATCGCTCGGTTCAATCGATTTTTTACCTAATTCAACTGGTTTATACTGGTTCCCAAGTTAATCAATTCAGTGTCCTCCTCTAATCCTCTAAACTAGTATCTTAATTGATTCTCAATCCACCCATCCAATCCAGTTTAGTTTAAACAATCTTGATCAAAATAGATTAGCGTTAATGTCTATCTAAAGTTCAATTTTTTTTATTATATCATTTAAAATTTTGATCATTTCAAAACTATGATATAAGTTTAAATTATTTTAAGTTATTTTTTGAACAAATCATCAAACTTGAGACTTAAAAAGACAGGATTCTATTAATATCAAAGCTCAAGTGTACAAAGGATTAATGGTTTCTATCAATAACATGAAAAAGAAAAAAAAAAAGAAAACTCAACTCTTAACACTAACAAGTGAAATTCTATAGTTAGATGCACAAAGAAGATCAAAGAGAAAAAAAGATACATATGATGGTTCAGTTTCAAGCATTAAACCATCAAGCAAAGGGATATATATATACCAGTGCAGTCCCCTATTCTAAGTTTTTAACACCATTAGTTAGTATTTGCATTATGAACCAGCAGGATCTTCACTTGTTGGAGCTTGATTTACTTGATCGGAAGATTTGGTACCCGAGTTTACTTGATTCGATAGAATAGAATCCATTTGATCTATTATACCGGGGGACGGGTTTTCCGTCTTATCTGTTGTTGGCTCAACAGTATCTGTTTGGCAGGTTGCAGGGTTGGAGTCCATCGGGTCAATCTCTGGTTGAGATACGGTCAGTGGAGATGGGTCTCTTTGGTCTAAGTTATTTTCGATACTTGCATATTCGGAGAGGAGATCCATGAACTCGTTAAGTAATCGTTGGACTTTCCTATTCGATGCCATTGCTGGAAGAATGTCTTCTCTTAAAAGTTTGTGCTTTTTCATTCCCTGCAAAGATTTTAGAAAGGTTACGGGAAGTATCCCGAGGTTCCAGGAAAGGATATTTTATTGGAGTCATGTGATAAAAGGATGTACTGAAAATCAATGGATGGTATATATAAGAGTCAGGATGAAAGACTTACGAGCACATATGCATCCCAAGCAGGGTTCTTGGAATCGGAAGCCATTCCGGTTGGTGGACCAAGAAAACTTTCGCAGACTTCTCGTAATCGAGACTCATCCGCTTCTCTACAAACAAAAGAGCATGTATAATTTGTCAACAACTAATTTTTATGCTACCGTTACAATAACCAAAGAGAACGTTATTCTGCAGAAATACATAACGATGCACCTACTACAAGTTTTGCATAATGAATTGTAACGAAAAGAGCATATAAGCCAATACCAAGGAAGGTACATGAGTTTTGCAGGGGGAAAAAGCCAACCTTGCAAGGAAGCGTATGTAGGAAAGAAGGCTCTGGCGGTATTCGTTTGGGGATTTCAGAGCCAAAGACGAAGCCAATTGAGCTTCTAAATGAGCACGCGTTTGTACTCCATCATCGGTTACCCTGTTGCAACACATAATCATGGGTGAAATTCTACAACCAAAACAGTTAAAAAGTTCTTTAATTAAAAACCGGGAATTATTATTTCTTAAGCATTCACGCCACGGAGATAAGTTGTCAAACATTGACTTGGCACCAAATCTGGTATTGCTTTAGGATTATAGGGCAAGAGGTCGTTAGCGACAAACCTACTCCAGCCCGGTTTTCTGGCCAAATATTTCCTTACATCCACCTGCAGCGAGGCCAGCTCACCAGTCTGAGTTGAACCCAAATTCCAAGAACTAGCAAAATTTGATGCCGGGAAGCAGTCATCAGCGACCCTCAGCCAACACATTAGACTCGTGTCAAAGAGAAACGCGTGCCGAGTGGCCAAAACAACGAGAGGAAAACCAGATTTCGACAACTTCACTGATATAACTTTGATTGTGCCTGAAAAGTTATAAAAATGTAAGATGTTATGAGTTGTCGACCAAGTACCACTAAGTAACAAATCTACCAAGATCATATGAAGTGCATGTACCTTTTGTAGACGAGTTATGGTCCAAAGTGATTAGAGATGCCAATGAATCACGGAGGAGACAATTCCTATTCAGGAGATCCCATAAATACAAAGATCCTTTCCTCGTCACCAATAATAATTTCCAGCTCTCGTCGCAATCTATAAAGGTTGCAGCAGATCCCATCATCATGGTCGGCAATGCACGTCTTCCACACTTTGTATAAACCTTCAAAAACATAAGCAAAAAATACTTACGGTACATTTGCCAAACAAATTACAAAATCTCATTGAAATGATTTGATAGATATTATATCATAGAAGCAGTAAAAGTACCATGGAGGCCTTTGTACTAAGAGTCGGATTCCATTTTACCCCCGCTACTAAAAAAACGAGCAAATTAATCATTGTACAGTAGATCAAAGAGCAAGCAAGTTCTTAAGTTAAAATTTTCATCTAATTCTACTGGTAAAAACTGGTCCTTGTACGTCAGCATAAGGTAAACATGTGACTTTCAGGTTATTTCATTAGCCACACTAGTTTTTAACAGTACAAATAGTTGGATTTTTAACAAAAATGAGCAGTTTGCTCTTTGATTCAATGTACAGGGACTAATTTGCCTATTTTTTAGTAGAAGGGGCAAAATGCAATCTGATTCCTAGTATAGGACCCTCCATGGTACTTTTACATCATAGAAGCACATGCAAGTGCCAATACAAAACTACAATAACACACGTCCTGGCAAAAAAGAAACATAAATTCTGCCTGGTTAGGATAGAGAGTTTTTTCTTACCTGTAAACACCCATCTTCACATCCGACAGCCCAAAAGTTTGCATTTCCGGCTAAGACCAAAACTTTTCCTGATATACGATCAGACCAAAGTGTTTGACCCCCTCTTGTGCAGATGATTGCTGTTTCTTTAGTCATACATGCATTTCCCGCACCAACAATGTCGGTCACAGCATGTTCCTTGGGGCACGCTTCCAAGCAAACCGGAGTCAAATCATTCCCTTCTTTTTCGTCAAATACCCTAATCGAGAGAGATTTGGTAGAGCCGGTGGTGGAACCTGATGGTTTCAAGCTTCCAGACTGTTCTACATTGATACTATGATCTTGGCCAGCAGAAACTTTTTCAATAACCAGACTGTCAGTAATAGTAGCCCGAGCAGTAACCCCTGAGCACTCCTTTAAGTCAAAATTTTTGCCAACAGTTCCCCTGCTAGTAGCTTCTCTCAAACCACCATCAGCAGGAACTATGCCGTTATCATTTTTTCGGGGATCAGATGATGCAACAGGGAAATCTAATGCTTGAGACTGAGCACCGCCGCTAATATTCTCCTGCTGAGTAGGAACGCCGACGGCTTCGGGAATGATTCTCTTTCTACCATCAGCACGTCTGTATTCTCTTTGTTTTACAGGGCTAGTAACCCGAGCAGACGTCACCGGTTTATTTAATCCATCACTAGCGGAAAGCCCACTCTTCTTTCCATCATTGTTTGGTGGCTTGGAACTTTTGTTTGTTACCCCCAAGTCAAGAGATGATTTTACAGGTATCTGATTCTGCTGAACATCCAAAGCTACTTTCTTACTAGTGGTTTGCTTGGCTGAAGCAGCTTCGAGCAATAACTGTGCCGGACTCTCTGCCAAATTTGCCTGTCGACCTCTTACATCACCATAACGACTCCTCTTTAACTCATCAAGTTCGGCATCACTTAACCTGTGGCCCAGTTCTTTCACTTCGAAATGGAAAGTAGCCACAGTTCCATCCAATGAACAAGCAAAGAGAGAATAGCCATCGGGGCTCCTGTTTATGGAAAGAGATCACTATTAACGGATAAAGATAAAATGACATACGGAGAAATATCTACCAACTTGTAGTTCAATGATGAAAAAAAAAAATCTTCCACTAAAACGAAAATCTTTACCATGATAAATCCACAACACTTTGACCAAAGAAATGCTTGGCAACAAAGAGTGGGCGAGGACTTGCAGTTGTCCATACAGTTATAGTGCGGTCCTGACTCCCAATTGCAATTACATTATATGGCTGTGATTCTTTCCCGCCAACCTTAGCAGCTCCGTTCACCCAGCCAACAGGAGTGGCTTTCGCTTCCTGCGAATTGGCTGAATTTCTTTTGAACATTGAGTGATTAAACTTCACTACGATAACCGGTGCATTGTGGCCTAAGAAGTCAAACGTTGCAGCCCATTCCCCTCTCTCAAGAACAGGTGCGGAATGCCTTGGCTTTTGGTAACCATGAGTGGTAGTTATGAAATGACCACAAGGTGACCATCCAAGCCGCCTGAAAAATGTAGATCCCAGCTGAAAAGAACATGTCTCAGTCAGAAAAGGAAACAGAATGTTTTAAGACAACAAAATTATATCGATACAAAAAAACGTACTGATTTTGCCCAGTGGCCCTCTGTTCTATGGGCAAGACTCCAGTCACTTGTTCGCCATATAATAACGGTCTTGTCATCAGATTGGCTCGCTATGAAGGACCCAATGGGATCCCAGGCAACTCCTTTAACCAGACTAGAATGACCCCTAAGCACAGCCGTGCAGATACCGTTACTCATATTCCATACATGGATAGTGTTGTCCAAACTCCCACTAGCCAACATCGAGTCATCAGGCGACCAATTAAGATCTACCTACTTCAAGCTCAATATAAAAGAAATTTACCAGTTAGACAATATCCCGTTCTTATCAGACACCGCTACATTAAACTAAAGGACATGCAAAGACCGAATTTCAATGTAAAACAACATGCTTTTTCAAGAATGAAAAAAGTGGATTACTGGTAAAGGTACCATAGGGTCCCTCGAACTAGGAGTCAAATTGCATTTTACCCCTTTTACTCAAAAAATTGAGCATATTAGTCCCTGTATGTTGAATTAAAAAGCAAACTGGTATTTTCTATTAACAATTTCATCCATTTCTATTAAAGAGCAAACTGTTTTTAACAATAGAAATGGATAAAATTTTTAACAAGAGAACCAGTTTGCTCTTTGATCTACATACAGGGACTAATTTGCTCATTTTTTAAGTAGTTTAGGCAAAAATGCAATCCAACTCCTAGTACAAGGGCTTTCATGGTACTTTTACCATCGATCAACACGAACCACAGCACAATAATCTTGTCGATCTCTATATCCTATACATCCCAACACAGAAAACAATATCATTACCACATCCGCAGTGTGTCCCCTCAACGTCATCGCAACTTTCCAGTTCTCAACATCCGGGGGCTCCCCACTACCGAACTCGGTCGTCCCGGAACCAGGCTTTCTCTCATGAATTAGAATCGCTTGATCATCAGACCCCGACGCAACGAACCGACCGTGCTTAGCCCACCTAACGCAGTTCACCGACCCGAAATGATCACGCAAAGTTGCAAGAAGCCTCAATGTAGATTCATCCTTTCCCAAATTCCTGCCAACAGATTCCATGTTCCATACTCTAACCTATATATACATATCAAATAGAATTACACATATCAAATTACATATCCACTATCAGAAGATGCTATTCATCAATCTATGGCCATATAACATTGTAAAATGCTATGCGTAGGAAAAATTTGCAACTTTGGTCACTTACAGCAGTAAAAAACTAAACCAAGAGCCAAAAGAGAATATATATATACACATATTAAATTACATATCAACTTACAAGAGCTGTTGCTCATGAACAAAATTAAATAATCTATGGACATATAACATTGTAAAATGCTATGCATAGGAATAATTTGCAACTGTGGTTACTTACAGCAGTAACTAAACTAAAGCCAAAAGATATATATATATATAAAGATTTAAGAAGGGAAATTTTACCTTATGGTCACCTCCACCAGTAGCAAACCTAAGACCACCAGGTTGAATATCAATGGAGAAAATCTGCATTCCTTCATGCCTAACCCAACTTGGTTTCTCAGCAATCATTTTTTTTACCCTCTTTCTTTTGCTACTTCACAGTACTCTTTTCAATTTCCACTCTCTTTTTTTCACTATGGTTGATGAAAACTAGAACAAATGGTAGTAAAGTTCATAGCATTTTCTTTTTCAAAAAAAAAAACCCACAACTCAAAATTAAAGCCTTAAAGTTCCTTAGTACCTAAAACCCAATTCATATAAAGAAAACCCGAGAAAATAAAAAGGAAACTTTACCTTGTTTTATGAAAAAAAATGACCCAGATGGGGAAATGTTGAATTTTAGGGTTTTTGAAGTGCTTAGAAGTAAAGAAGAAGCAAAAGTTCGAAGTGTAGTGAAAAAAAAAACCAGAGATTTAAAAAAATAGAAATAAAAGTTTTTTTTTACCAAAGCTTAATTTGCTAATTAAGGTAGGGTTTATTTTCTTTTTTGGTAAGAAGAAAAGCCCTAATTTTCGATAACAAAAAAGAAAAAAAAACTAAGTAGAGATCTTTAAAGGAAAAAAAAAAAGGGGGGGGGATAATATTTGGTCCTTTAAAGGTCAAAAATCTTTCCTACAAGATTTGTGAGAAAAAAGGGTTCTCTTAGATTTGGATTTTGGAGACTGAAAAAAACAAAAGAGAGAGTGTTTTAAAAAGATTTTATTTAAAGAATTAAATAGATTTTATTTATTTTAATATACATTGTTTGTCTCAAAACAGAATATAAAAAGTTAGTTATGTTTACCTCTTACCTTTTTTTTATAATTTAAAAAATTTTGAATCTTTAATATTTTTCTTTAGTTTCAAAAATTATAATGCTAAATTATACTAATAATCATTCAACTATTAATAAATTTCATTTTTAGTCATTCAACTATAAAAAAATTATAAAATGATCATTCAACTATTCAATATTATCTTTTTTTGTCACTGAACAATTCACAGTGACAATTTTTAAAATTGACATAATAACAATATTAATCATCAACATTTATAAATAATATCAATTTAGTCTTGATTCTAAAAAGATTTAACTCTTAACATTTACACATTGTATAATTTAATCTATTTTTACAATTTTGTTTTTCTTTGTAGCATTTAAAGTTATTTTTAAAAGAATGAGTATGATAATAATTATCTTGAATTTTTTAGTATTTCTATTTTTTTTCAGATTTTCAATCAAATTTAACTAATATATTTCTTCTTTTTATTTTTTTAAGTAGAATGATAAAATAATTTAATAATTTAATGAGTTTACCTAAATATTTTATGCAAATAAATAATTCAATACATAAAAATATAATACAAACATAATTAAATATATTAAAATTTATATAAATAAATTATTGATTAAAATTGGCCATTGAATCAGACTTAGATTTCATTACTTTAGCTTAATTACTACTTTCAAAATTATATAAATATTTTATATACTATATTAATAAATTTAAATAAAAATAACAAATTGCAATTAAATTATCTTTTAAATAGTAAATTTATAAGTTAGTATAATAAAATTATATTTTTATCTTTCTAGAAATTTATAATTTAATTCTAATCCTCTCAAAATTTTATAATTCTAAAATTGCCAGACTTTCCCTTCCAAAAATGGAAAACACCCGCCAACAAAGTTTCCCTTCCTTGGCTGAAAAATAAAACATTTCATTTAAAAAATCCGAATATTATACAAAAAGTAATGCAATAATCCCTGAACTTATCAACGATTTCCATTTCAGTCCATAAACTTTTTTTGAGTCCCCATTACTCCCAGAACTTGACAATTTTTTTAAGTGCCATTAAAGCATGATAATGTAACACTGATATTATACAAAAGTATCCCTGAAAAGTTTAAAATTTTAAATAAAATTTAAAAAATAAAAAAAATTCTTTTTTAAAAAAAGTTAAGTGATGAGTACTGAAGACAATGCCAGTCATCACTCTTTAAAAAAATCCAAATTCATGGGAAACTTAGATTGGATGAAAAAAAGTTCAGGATCAGGGTGAGAAAAACTGCCAAATTCAGGGACTAAGCAAGAAGGAAGAAGAGGGTCTTATTTAAACCAAGAAAAAAAAATCAATTCAATGAAACGTAATCTGTTCATCCTATATGAATACAGCCTGGTGAAGTTAAAAGAATAGAGACAATTTCCAGTGATGACCCCAGCAGTTAAATAAATAAAATTACAAATCACAGTGAATGCACTCACAACTGTGTAGGTCAATGTCACAGTTGCATACAAATCCATCAACCTTCCTCTCCAAACTCTTTTGTAAATCTCTCATGGACCTCGAGATCGCCTTTGCTCACTGTCGGCCTCTGTCTTGCAAGCACCTTGTCGAAATCTGATCTCGAAATAGGTGGTGGAAGAATCTGCATAGACATTTAATCAACGGGGAAAAAAAAAACTTCAATCATTTAAAATGTCACAAATGACCAAATTTGTTTTTCATATTTGTTAATCACAAGTGACTTCGTACCTGTGCTGCGTGTCCTTTGGCTGCCAATTCCTGCATGGTAATTTGGACAGCAGACGGTTGCCTAGGTCCACAAGGCATCCACATATCCTCAGGTGTCTTGTAGAAAAACATGGCATCCTGGGTTTTACGAACGGGTTCGAAAAGAACATCCTTAACCTGCCACAATATAAAGTAAAATATGCACAACAATGAGCTACTAAGGTAATGGCCCTTCATAGTAAGACTCGCTGACAAGACGGAATTTGGAGAACGGATTTTTTCACTTACACAAACTGATATGTCTGAACCTGAAAACCCCTCTGTTCGGCGAGCTAAGTTCTCAAAATCACTTTCGGTCAAGTTATGAGGAGTATCACCTAAATGCACCTGTTGTAAATTTATTTAGCCAAACAACACATCCGTGTGAAAACAACAAAAGTGATCAAAGACTAAACGACGAACTTTTTATCTCAATGATTTGAAGGACAAATATAGGGAAAAGGTTGAGTACTTTGAACATATGTTGTCGAGCCTTCAAATCTGGGAGAGGAATGTAAATACGCTTATCAAAACGCCGGCGAATAGCCTATAGGGACAATTGATTAGCAACAGAAACCTATGCCTGCTGAATCGAGATGCATATATGAAGATTATATGGGTAAACTACACACCATGTCAACAAAATACTAGTAAGTTTACGTTTTGGTCATTCAACTTTAAAAAATTACAAAATGGTCAGTAAATTATTCGAAAGTTTTATTCAAGTCACTAGGCTTTTTTTTTTTTTATGTTCAACTAGCAAGCTCCTAGTGACGATTCGACGATCAGTATGGTGGATTAGTACCTATCGATAACAAAAAGAAAGCCATTACAACAATAATTTTAACAACTCGGTTACTTAAATGAGAACTTTCGAATAATTCAGTGGTCATTTTGTAACTTATGGAAGTTGAGTGACCAAAACATACATTTACTAATAGTTTAGTGACCTTAGGTATGGTTTTACCCAAATTATATTTTAATGTTCTTCTTTACCTGATCGAGTGCATAGGGAGTATTCGTTGCCGCAAGCACTAAGACTTTCTGATCAGTATGTCCGACACCCTAAAGCATAAAACCACAAGGTGAAAAGTTCATTCCCTAAGCTAGAAATCTACGAAGGAGTCATATATCTATTTTTCAATCTAGCACAGACCAAAATAGGGTACGAGCACCGTCATGTAATACCTGCATCTGCACGAGAAGTTCGGTTTTGATACGTCTAGATGCTTCACTCTCATTGCCCTCACCACGTTGACCACACAAGGAATCTATTTCATCAATGAATATGATGGATGGAGCACTATCACGAGCCATCTGAAAAAGGTTTGAAACCAGCTTTTCACTTTCCCCCATCCACTTCGACACAAGGTCAGATGAAGAAATACTAGCAGAAAAAGAAGCGGAAAAGGGATTAAATCTTAAATGAGAAACAAGCAAAAACCTTAATACAGGCACGTAAATGGAGCAAAGCTGTATAGATGATTAATGACCGCAAAAATGTTAGAAAAGATAACCAAACATGTGCCAGAAAGTCAAACTTATAATTTTTATATATAAGCCTAGGAAACAAATTTTCATGTCTTTACCGGCAAAGAGGTCATATAAGTGACAAACAATATATTACCTAAAGAACGTAGAGTCTGCTTCAGTTGCAACAGCCTTGGCCAAGTATGACTTCCCAGTCCCCGGTGGTCCGTACAACAGAAAAGCTCTCCATGGCCTTCTCTTTCCTAAAAGAGAACGAATTGGAAAACTTTAACAAAATTAATCCAATTATATCCCTGAATATGTAATGTTGCAATGACAATGACTAGAACTGCGAAAAAAGCAGCTAAAAGGAGAGTACATATTTGGTTCTATGTACAGTTCAGTTAGATTGTTTCTGCATCACAACTCCGTAATACAGTTCAAACAAACACGAAACCATAGTAGTTCAATCATACGAACTAAAATCATAGCAAGGCCAATAAGATACCCAAAGATATCAATACTAAAAAATGTAAATAATATATGGGCTGGTTGAAGACCGAGCCTCCACTAATCCCCTACATTACTTTGATTAACTCCATAAGAGCAAAATTTTCAGATAGGTAGCAAATGAATTTGAGTATATGTTTTGCCTTTTTTTTTTAAGTTACAAACCATTTTATTTTTGTGATTAAAATGGCAATGTTGTTCAAAGGAGGTAGAATCTGTGATAGCTAAAAGGCTTCTAGCAATAAAAAGTGACACTAAAAGAGACAGCAAGCAAATGTTAGGAAGGCTATGTCATATAGGTCGTTTGCCACATTATGTGTTGCAAGAAGCTATAAAACCCATACGACCTTAAAATGCAAAAACGTAACCATAAAACCATACAATTCCTCCATATTTTTAAGTTTTAACAATCAATAATCACTCCATTTTATTAATCCACTAGCAAATACTAAAATCCAGCTAAAACAACCAGTTTTAAGCTATAAACCCATAAATTTCCTCCATAATTTAATCAACAATTACCCCATTTCATTATCCACTAGCAAAAACTAAAAGCCGCCAATTTTAAGCTGTAAACCCATAAATTTCTTCCATTGTTTAACAATCAACAATCACCCCATTTCATTAATCCACTAGAAAATACTAAAATCCAGCTAAAACCACCAATTTTAAGCTGTAAACCCATAAATTTCCTCCATTGTTTAACAATTACCAATAACCCCATTTCATTAATCCACTAGCAATTACTAAAATCCAGCTGAAACCAACAATTTTTAAGCTGTAAACCCACAAATTTCCTACATAGTTTAACCATCAACAATAACCCCATTTCATTAACCCATTATCAATTACTAAAATCCAGCTAAAACCACCGATTTTAAGCTGTAAACTCATAAAATTCCTCCATGGTTTAACAATCAATGATCACCCCATTTCATTGATCCACTAGCAATTACTAAAATCCAGCAAAACTCACCAATTTTAAGCTGTAAACCCATAAAATTCCTACATAGTTTAACAATCAACAATAACCCCATTTCACTAATCCACTATCAATTACCAAAATCCAGCTTAAGTCATCAATTTTAAGCTGTAAACCCAAAATTATCCTAAAAAAAAGGCAATAAAAATAAAAGAGCCTAACCAGTAAAAAACTGAGGAAACTTGACAGGCAAAATAACAGCTTCTTGCAAAGCCTGTTTAGCACTTTCTAACCCAGCCACATCATTCCACTTAACATTAGGTTTTTCCCTAATAATAGCCGAATTAAGCCCAGATCTCAACTTAGCCTGGTCCGGATCCTCCCCTCCATCACCGCCTTCACCTCCGCCACCACCGTTCTTGGGCTTACTTTTCGGACGCGTAGCACCAGCAGCATCCCCATTAGAAGCCGGTCCTGGCCCACCTTCATCAAGAACGGCACGGATCTCCTCAGCGCGACGCAAATACTCGGTGAATCTCTGGGTAATCGCTTCCCTGATCTTAGGGTTCTTCTCGTATTTCAGATGGGTCTTGAAATACTCGAGGGCGTTCATGTATAAAGGGTAAGCTTTACTGTAATTCCCTTCATTGTCTTCATGTACAGCTTGCTTCACGTACTCTATCGCTTGTTCTTTGAAATTGCTATACATTTCTCTATCTTCTTTTCTGGCTGTTTTAATTTTTTTCAGTGGAATTGCATCCCCAGTGAAAATTTTAAACTTTTTCTTAGTTTCCAAACAGGATTATAGAAAACTAGAGATTTGGAGGGTGGGATCAAAGGCCAGAAATAGATGAAAATGAAAAAAAAGACCGGTTTTTTGAATGTCAAATAACTCTTAAAGGCAAAAGCGTGTGGAATATTAATTACTTAACATTCAACAAGCTTTACCTTATGGCCAAAGGAAAGTTCAAAATTCTGCCTTTTTATATAGCTCTTATTAGCTATTCATAGGCCAGGTTGGGTCGGGCATTGGCCCGATTCAAAATATCTTCAGGCTTTTTTGGCCCGGTTCGACCGGCCCAAAAGCCCATTTCACAGTTCAACATAAAAATAAAAAGGGTAAATTCCAAGATTAGTCACCCATTTATTAGGGTTTGTTTGGTTGGGTGTAATGGCTAATCCATTACACCCCGAATCGGTGGCCCCACTGAATACAGCGTTTGGTTCGCTGTATTGCCGTAATACAGGCTTATTACGTTGCGGACGGATTCGGCATTTTCTCTGCTTCAGCGCCGATTTCTAATCCCTTCCAAAAATAAAGATTAGCTATTACGTCTCTGTTTTGATTTTCTTTTTCAATTTTTGCCCTCAGCTTCATCTTCTGCTTCTGTAACTTTCTTTCCAACCATCTCTACGTTTCCCTTTTTTTCCATTGATTGCAGAGGAGACCTAGATATTTAAGGTAATTTTTATTTTTTCCTCATTCTCCTTATTGCGTTCTTCATCTTCTTCTCCTTCTTCATCCAGGTAACTTTCCTCCTTCTACTTCTTCCGTTCTTCATCTTTTATTTCCAATTTTCCTTAGCTTTGTCCGTCGCATATCTTCTCTTCTCAAGGCTGCTGTTTTGTTTCGCTCAAATCTATGGCTACTTTCACCTCTTTCTCTCTTTTCAATACTCTTTTATCTGTTTATATTTTGTTAATGTTAAGGATAGAGTGATAAAGTATTGATTCTGGGTATTTGATTTGGACAGTAATTATGCAACGACTGGAAAGATTGTTGCAATTGTGAGAGCCTCACCACGACTCTCTTCTTCTCTCACCTCCATCAATTTTCTAACACCAAATCACTCACGCATGTATTTTTCTTTTCTTTTTATTTGGTTGGGAAGTTCTCTTATTTCGGCATTCAATTGATGAATCTTCTTTTTCCTTTTTCATGTCGGTTTCCTTTGTTGATAGATAGTTCGAAACCATCTGTTAATGCTAATTATGGTGTTGTTATCTAGAATTTATTAGAGAAATAAGAAAATTTAAGTGAAAGAAAAATTAAACATGGGGTGGTCAGTAATATTCCTTGTGTTTCGATATGTAAATAAGTTGAATCAAATTATTATGGCTTGATCACCAAGTTTGTAAATAAGCATGCAGGGATGGAAATGGCTCAACTCATATGTGGAGGTTGTCGAACATTTCTAATGTATACATGTGGAGCAACAAGTATAAAAATGTTGCACCAGGTACAATTTAATGATTTTGTGCATGTGATATAAATTTGTGGTTGTAATGTTTGGAATTGCAGAAATGATTCTGTTAAAGAAGAATGGAAAATTATTTTTGTGCTTTTAAGAAAATATAATGCTTGTGGGTTGAAGATCTGTTTCTTCAATTTGTTTCTGTACTGTAAACGAGTTTAAGGAATCTTATTCATTTTTCTTTTCTAAAAAAGGGGGAATGCGATTCCATTTCCTGATTAGTGCTTCTTTGTGCTGTATTTGGTTTTCCAGCGTTACAATGTGTCGAGCATGAATGTCTTTTATTAGCTTTATATTCTTTGTTTCTATTGTCATTGTCATCTTCGTTTGGTAGTCTTCTGAGCTACTTTAGTTCAAGATATCACTGGTGGATAATGGCTGTTCTAATCAAATTTGAGAGTGAGTATAAACCATATAGTATTTTCTGTTTTGTTTCTTCATTCATCTCATACCATTGGTTTTCCAGGTTGCCTTGCAATACGATTAATAGGTTACCTTATGTTTTGTCAGTTTTTTCTCTCTTTTTTCACCTTCTGTTCTGGGGACATACCTCTCAAATTTGGTCTTACTGGCCATTCACTTATCAAATATTTAAATTTTATGCAGCCTTTCATGCTGGGGTATAGATTTTCTTACATTGCAATATATTAGACATAAATGGTTTAATGGTATTGATTGCCCTTGGTCAAATAAATATCAGTCAAAAGGCTTTTTCTTTGCTAAGTTTTCTAAATTTAATCGGAAGGATTAGAACTTATTATCCGCTTTTGCCCATCCAATAAATATTTTTTAGAGAACCTTTGTGAGATACTGTATATGCATGAGTATGTTTATAGGGAAAAAGTTAGAACTGTCATTGGCATAATTTATGTTCTTAATGGTAGTGTATGTGATGCGGAATTATGCAATTAGTTTTGAATTTGCTCAACTGTTTAGTTTTTATGTTTGAGCTGCTTCTTACTTCAGCTTTGTTAAGCAGTGTTTCTTGCTGCAACTTATAAGTTCAGGACAAGCTGAAAAATCAACGAGCTTCAGCTCTTCCATGATGAGAATTTTTCAGCGTGGTCTTTTGCGTCAGAGGTGTTATATCATGCCATGAACTTTAGCTTCATTTCTTTTATGCAATAGATATTGAGGGTTCTATATCTCACGATTGGTGTCATGATGTATTTATGTCTATTTCTACAGAGATAAAGAAGCTCCAAGATTAACTGAGAGTGGTTTCCAATTCTTGGTCATAAGAGTAATACTTGTTGTAAATCTGTTCATAAGGAACTCATAAATGCTATGGCATTTACAACAATTTTCATAAGTTGTTCATAAGGATGAGGATGCCAAGGTTCGAAGCTATGGAGAAGGCTGGTAAGGACGACGACAGCTTTCACCAGCATTTGTAATGTTGTTTCTTGAAGATATGTTTTCTTTCTTATCACTCTTATGTTAACTTACAGATGTTAAGAACAAATGGGAAAGTAGCTCATGGGGTAGAAAGTTGATTGTCCAGAAGAGAAGAGCATCTCTCAACGACTTTGATAGGTTCAAGCTTATGTTGGCTAAGATCAAGGTCAGTTTCCGATACACCCCCTATTGTGTCTACCCGTTTTATACCAGAGTTCTTTTCTTGAAAGCACTTCCTCAAAACTTCAATCGAAGCTTGACGAGCTGTAATACGGTTTTGCAGAGGTCTGGAGTCATCAAGCAAGAACTTGCTAAGCTGAAAAAGGAGAATGCATCTTGAATTTGATATTGAATCATGGATTTTTGTTAGTTTTTGTCATCAAACATTCTGCAGGTTGTTCTTTTTTGTAATTTTTTCTTTTATTTACAAATGATTAAAAAGATTAAAGATCAGTTGAGAGATCTTTGTTTGCTATATTACATATTTTATAGTGAGTTTAATAGCAGGATATTGCTTTGCTTGCTGCAATTTTTCGTATCAAAATTCTGGTATTTATTTATATTCCCTTTATAGCATAATGAAAATAAGACACTTAAGCTGTTTAAGTTTATAAGCTTTAAAATAAAAAGTTTTGATGTATTGTTTAGACAAACTCGAGCTGCTCAAGCTAGATATCGAGTTAATTATCTTACCTTAATTTATGTGTGTATATACTAAGTTTTGCTGATAATAAATATTAACCATTCATTCAGATAATTTTCCTATACATATGTATTTGTGTATATAAAATCATGCATTTATAAAGTAATAAAACACTGTCCAATACAACCAAGCATTTGGTTTAAATGATTGATACATGATCAAAACAAAAAGAATAAGAAACAAAGAATGAGTAACAAACAGTTACATGTTAATTTTAATATTAATTATTTCAAATGATCTTTTATTAAATTCATATAAGAATTTGAGTAAATTATAGTATCATATATTATGATTTGAGTAAATTCATATAAGAATATTGATTATTAAGAATTTTATTAAATTATATATTTTAATTATAATATATTTAATAATAATTATGTTAATTTATATTTTATAGTATCATATATTATGATTTGAGTAAATTCATATAAGAATATTGATTATTAAGAATTTTATTAAATTATATATTTTAATTATAATATATTTAATAATAATTATGTTTAAATATGATTAAATTATTTATTATTGATATTAATAATCTTATTAAAATTTAAATAACAATAACAATAATCATTTACCAAAACAAATTTATGCTAAGGGTATTCTAGTCATTTTAGCTTTTTCCATTATGCTATTACACCTCTATTCCATTCAACCAAACACAAGATTACTATTACGCCTCTATTCCATTACATTCAACCAAACAGTTGATTTGCTATTACACCTCTATTCCAATACACCTCTAATCCATTACACCTCTAATCCAATACACCTCTAATCCAATACAGCGAACCAAACGTGCCCTTAGTATTCTTTTTGTCATCTAACTATGAAAAGTTATAAAATGATCACTTAACTATTCAATTTTATCTTTTTTTGACATCAGATGGGTAACGATGGCAACTTTTAAAATTGGCATAATAGTAATTTTAACTATTAATATTTATAAATTATGTCAATTTAGTCTTGATTCTAAAAAAAATTAACCCTCAATATTTACGCATTGTGAATTTTTTTTTTGTAATTTGATTTTTTTTGACCCTTTCACCTAAATGACTAAAAAAATAAATTTATCGGCTAAATTTGATTGAAAATCCATAACATTCGTAAAGTATATAGACTAATAGTAAAATTTAACCTAAAATATTTATATTATTATTTTTATATTTTTATAATAAAAATTTTAAAAAATATATATTTATTTAAATCAGGTTGGGTTAGCTTGAAATAGAATACTCTTTATCTAAGCTCAACCCTTTTAGTGGGGGACGGGTAAATAACGCATAATAACTCACCCTTGGGAGAAAAACAACCAGAAACGACTGCTAATACCCTATAAGTTGAGGAGCAAAAGGAGGAATTCAGTGGATTGTTTTTATACCACCCGATGTGTAATAAAACCAAAACAATCAACTCTCTTTTTTTCGCACTGATAAAAATTTTTGATCCGTACTAATTATATCGGCTCATTCTGCCAAATTCCAATCACATAGATAGAAACATGATACAGCGCGACTGGTGCAAAAATAATATTTAAAAATATAAATTTTATAACTTTTTACTATTACAATAATAAATAATAAAATTCTGTTTCGGATAGCTAAAAAGAAAGTTGGTTTTTTTTTCACATTTTTTAAATTTAAAATGTAAAAACTAAAAATATGGAAAAAGTAAACGCCTCACTCACCCTTTTAATTCGTAATATTTTTTTATGAAACTTCCATTTTATATATTATTTTGTTGTGAATAATATTATAATGTATGATGTTATTTTTTTGTTTATTTTAAATTTATTAAGTGATAGATTTTAATTTGCGGAGTTTATTGATGAATATTTTATATAATTTATAATTTTTTTATATTTTAACTTTATTTAATATTTGTAAATTTATTATATTAAATATTAAATATTTTTAAAAAAAATATTATTAAAATTAAAATGTTATACTGAAATAGATCAAAATTGGTACGTCCTAATTTTAGTTGAAAAACGGGTGTACCCACAAGTGTGATCGACTACATTGATTTGGATTGATACGTGTAATTATATAAAAAAGTCGGTGTTAATATAGTTTTTGGTACTTGAATTTTGCTTCAATTTTATTTGGTATATGAGTTTGACTTCGATGTTTGGTGTATGAGTTTTCTCAAATTGATACTTGATATTTTTCTTTATTCTGTATAAGTATTTGAGTTTAGCTTTAATGTTAAAGTTGATACTTTAGTTTTTCTTTTATCCCAATCAAGTACCTATGTTTTTTCTTTTATGGGAGCAGGTGTGTCAAATATTTATTGGATCACATAATGCCTTTTGGTTTGGGTGCCAAATTAAACATCGAAACCTAACTTAGGTACCAAATTGGGACAAAAAAAACTTAAGTACCAAATAGAACATTGAAACTAAACTCGGGTACCAAATGATACACCAATCCTAAAAGTAAATATTGTAAAAAACCAAATAGGTGGTCAAACCATTACTTTTTGATTCAATCGATGAAATTGTAGTTCAATGATAATTAAATTTAATTATAAATATTTAAAAAAAAAATCATAAACCGGTTCAATTTGTTGAACCATAAGTTTCTTATCTCGATTTTCGACTTTTTGTCAATTCATAACAATTTTGTTTTATATTTGATTTTATGCCACCAATCAAATTAATTAAACCACCGATTCTCGATTTGAACAACAAATATGATATATTTATACGATGATTAGAAAAAAAAACATTTCATTATATAATTTTCACAATCAAATAAAAAAAATCTCATGATATAGCAAAAAGAATGATATAATATAAAATTTGGCCTCGTGACTTGGCAATTACTTGTATTTTTTTGTTCATTTTAGTTTTTAAATTTGTCAACTAAATTTATTTTGGTCATAAATTTGAAGTCCGTTAAGATTGGTTGATGTGACTATTATTCTTGATACATGACTAGATTGGTCAGTCAGATTGATTGGACTGAGAATCGATCGATATACTAGTCCAAACAAAGGGGCTGAACAGATTGAATCAAAAACAGCTAAAAACCTATAAAAATTGAAAATCAGGATAAGAACCTTAATTTAATAGGTCAAACCAGATTAATAATCTATTTTTAATTAATTAATTAATTAATATTGGTTTATCAGTTGACCTGATAAATTTAATGATCTGATCGGTTTAACCACTGATCTGATTATTAAAATATTGTATGTGCCACTCTAACATTGTACAACATCAAAATTTATTTAAAATTTTTAATTTACAAGTGATGGTGTGCACAATTTCAAAATGCCACATAATTAATCTTTTATGTTTTTCAAGTTTAAGAATCAAAATGAATTAAAAAAATATACAAATATCAAAATAGGCCTTATTAACAAGTTCAAGGACCAAAAATTATATTATCCCCTTAGTTGAACCAGCAGATTCAATCTAGTTCTAACCTCACTCAAAAAAATTTGGAATATATTTCATTATATAAATTTCACAATAAAAAAAAAAATTCTCATAATACAACAAAAATAAAATAACAAAATATTTTCCATTTTTATAATAAAGTCCGGCCAACGTGAAATACTACGATAAACACCATACGTATTAATCACGCCAAAAAGCTCGAATTTTTAAGGAAAAAAACAATAAAACTGGACATTGACTCTCAGTCAAGTCTTCCATTTCTTCATTTTCTGTAGTTGCCCATTTTTTAGTTCTAAATATTAGCTAAATTTTTAGTCTCATTAGCAATTGTTAAAGAAAAAAAACCATGGTTTTCTTACTTACCAAACAAAACCCATTTCCATGCAATTCATATTTCAGTTCATGGTAATGTTTTCCATTCCAAGATTTGATCTTTGTTCTCTTTTCCTTTCTGGGTTTGATTTTTATGAACAAAAAAATTGATTTTCATCTACTTTTTTTTTGTTCCAAAAGCCCCCCAAAACCTACCGCTTCTCTTATATATATCTGTGGTAAAGACCCAAACTTCTTTTAAAAGATATATAGATACATACATATGTGTGTTAGTTTCCTAGTACAAGATTTGATCTTTGTTCTCTTTTCCTGTCTGGGTTTGCTTTTCATGCAAAAGAAAATTTGATTTTCATCCATTTTTTTTTTGTTTCAGAAGCCCCTCCCCCCCCCCCCCCAAAAAATACTGTTATGTATATATGTGTTAAAGACCCAAACTTTTTTGTTTTAAATCTTTTTTAGCTATATATAGCAAACCCCATTTTTCTATTTTCACCAAAATCTTGTTTTTGGTCCCCATGAAAGGATCAATTAGACCATTGCTAAGCATTCTAATGCTTGTTGTATTAGCAACAACCTTAAACTTCCGGATTTTCATCTACGGCCGCCGTGTCTTCAAGGTGGCAGCAACCCAACAACCTTCACCAACCCAAACTTTCAACTCTACTTTGCTCAACTTTGCAGCCATTGATATAGGTGAAGAAAAATCCAAGCTTGAAATAGACCAATTATTAGAAAGGAACTATGACAATGAAAGAAGAACTAAAGGTTATACAACATGGAGAAGGTTCAATCACTATGATGCCAATGCCAAAGCCAAATCCAAAAGGGATAATAAATTGTTGGTAATGTTCAAATCCCCAAAATTTCATCATTATTGGTTAGATTTTAGAAGGAATTTACAAGATTGGGCTAGAAAAAAAGTGTTTCAACCTAATATAATGATGGGATTAGTTCAATTAGTGAAGGTCCCTATTGATGGTTATAATGGTTTCATTGGTACAAATAAGTATAAATCTTGTGCTATTGTGGGAAATAGTGGGATTTTATTGAATAAAAAGTATGGGAATCTGATTGATGATTATGAGATTGTGATTAGATTGAATAATGCTAGAATTAAAGGGTTTGAAAAACAAGTAGGGACTAAAACAAATATATCATTTGTTAATAGCAATGTATTGCATCTTTGTGCTAAGGATGGTGAAAGTTGTTTTTGTGACCCTTATGGACCTAATGTTCCTATTGTGATGTACATTTGCCAACCGGTTCATTTCGCGGACTATGTGATGTGTAACTCGTCTCGTGAGGCGCCGCTGTTGGTTACTGACCCGAGGTTTGATGTGTTGTGTGCAAGGATCGTGAAGTATTATTCAGTGAAACGATTTGTTGAACAGATGGGGAAGACGTTGGATGAATGGGGATCGGTTCGTGACGGTTCGTTGTTTCATTATTCCTCTGGATTTCAAGCTGTTATGCTTGCTTTAGGGATTTGTGATAAAGTTGGTATGTTTGGGTTTGGGAAATCGGCTTCTGCTGCCCATCATTATCATACTAACCAAAAGGCCGAGCTCCGGTTACATGATTACGAGGCCGAATACGAGTTCTATCATGATCTGGTAAAGAATCCACGTGCGATACCGTTCGTTTCAGATAAGTTCAGATTCCCTCCTGTTGCAATCTATCGATGATTTTTGGCTTGTTTCGTTGTATTCATGTCCTATCAGTAGTTTCCTGTTAGATATTCGAAAAGGAACATGAAAAACACGAACACTAACACGATTGTCAAAGATCTCTGTTTCATGTTCTGGCCCTGTACTAGCAAACATAGTTTATCGATCAAGTTATCCATTTGCTTTTTTTCTTTGTTTATGGTTAAAGTTATACTTTGCTTGTTTGTCAAATTATCCTTCAAAAACATGGATGAAAATTGGATCATGTGCAAGATTATTAATATTAGCTCAAAATTTTGTGAAACTCTAAACTTGGGTTCACAAACTTTAAAACAATAAAATCTTAAAAACAAAATTAGGGATAAATATCAAATCTGTACATGAATTTTGATATATTAATTCAATTTGATTCATGAATTTTGATTTGGTGTAATTATGTACATGAAATTTGAATTGTAATTCATATGTATAAATGAAATTTTGATTTTAATTTAACTGCACACATTTAAATAAATGAATGCATATAGTTATTTATTACTGGAATAATATAATCGTTTATGTATATAACATATCAACGTAAAATGGTACTAATTCGATAATATTACTCATGATTTGTGAAAATTGAATCAAATTAAAATTACATGTATAAAATTGTACAAATTCAAAGTTCATACATAATATTATATATTGAATCAATGTTCATGTATAACTTTGATATTTATTCTTATTTTTACAATTAAATTTAAATAAACAATATTTTATTATCAATACTATAATTCGGGTCGGTCTAAACCAAGCTTTAACCCTTAAGTATGCTTTGTTTAAACCTAGATTTAGGGAAAGTTTCACACTGTGTATTATTCTTGCTATTATGCAAAAACATGGTGTCAATTGAAAATATTGAAAATTATAAAGGTCAAAATGTAATTTACCCTACATCGTGAAGGTAAACACGGACGTGTTTTTCATTCAACTCTAGTTGACTCGAAAAAAAAACTTAATTAGAAAATTATTGAGTTAATCTCAAGCTCTTGTTTGAACTGAATATAAGTATCATTATACTTTATTCAAATTGCAAGCAAGTTTTATCGAATTTTGTTAAGAAATGGCTTAAAATTGGTAGTGGATTGTTGTTGTTGGTAGTGGGTTGTTGGTGGTAGTGGATTAGTGGATGGTTGTTGGTGTCCATTTTCAACCACAAATCTTTGCCAAAGTTTTGGACAATTATGTCCTTGAACTCTCTTATAAATAGAGAGGTTCATTAGCCATATTCATCATCCCAAACCAAGAGAGAGCAAAGCTTGTTCTTTGAAAGCTAGGATTTTAGCTTTCGGGTTTTCTATAGGGGTTGAGAGTTGTGAGGTTCTCGGGTTGTGTCTTGAGTGTAAAACACTTGTAATCTTCATCTTGTTATAGTGAAATTTCTTTTCGCCTCTGCCCGTGGACGTAGGCATTAAAGCCGAACCACGTAAATCCTTGTGTTCACTTTATTTTTCGTTCCGGTCAATTTACTTGTAGTCATATCGGAGTTCTCGAATCGATCCTTTCCGCAACAAATTGGTATCAGAGCGTAGTTGAAGGAGTGATAATATTTTCTGAATTGCCCTGTGACTGCAGCTTTGTCTGATCTTTCACATCAGGAAGAAAATATTATCATTCATTCAAAGGTTCCAAATTATGGCTACAAGTGTTTCATCGACTAAGTATGATGTCGAGAAATTTACCGGGAAAAATAGTTTCAGTTTATGGCGCATCAAGATGCGGGCAGTGCTGGTTCAACAAGGATTGCTAAAAGCATTGTCTGGTAAAGATAAATTACCAAGCACGCTTTCGGAAGAGCAAAAGGATGACATGCTAGAAAGAGCACATAGTGCTATTCTGCTATGTCTAGGAGATGAAGTGCTACGAGAAGTAGCGGATGAGAAAACCGCGTCCGGTTTGTGGCTCCGGTTAGAGAGCAAGTACATGACGAAGTCATTGACGAACCGGCTCTACCTCAAGCAAAGACTCTATGCCCTGAAGATGGAGGAAGGTACACCTGTTTCCCAGCACCTGGATAAATTCAATTCCATTATCATGGATTTGAATAATATCGATAACAAAATCGATGATGAGGACCAAGCAATAATTGTTTTGTGTTCTTTGCCTCCCTCGTATGAGAATTTTGTTGATACAATGATGTACGGTCGTGATGACCTGACTCTAGAGGAGGTGAAAAATGCCTTAAGTTCCAGTGAGTTGAGGAAGAAAATCACTGGTAAGGTGGTCGAAAACAATGAAGGCGAAGGCTTGGTTGCTCGAGGAAGATCCAAGGCAAAGGGTGGAAGTTCAAGTAAAAGCCATCCTAGATCGCAGTCCAAGAAGAGAATACAGTGCTACTACTGTAAGAAGTACGGGCACATGAAGGTAGATTGTCCGAAAAGGAAGGAGAAATCAGAATCACAGGAGCAACAAAATGATCGTGCGAATGTAGCTGATGCAGATTCTTCAAGTGATGCCGAGATCGTTCTTGCAGTATCCGACTCTTACGCTGGTGGGAGATGGATTCTTGATACGGGAGCTACATTTCATATAAGTACTTCGAAAGATGCATTCTCAACATACGAGAAGCATTCTGGTTCAGTACTAATGGGAAATGACCACGCATGTCAAGTCATGGGGATTGGCACAGTTCGTATAAAGATGTTTGACGGTATTGTTAGAACCCTAACTGATGTTCGGCACATTCCAGAAATGAAGAAAAATTTGATCTCTTTGAGTACGTTGGACAAGAAAGGCTTTCGGTACTCTGCTGAAGGTGGAGTTCTCAAGGTATTCTCGGGTGCTTTGACTGTGATACGTGGTAATTTGGAGCGGGGCCTTTACTTCCTCGATGGTTCCTCGGTTACAGGTGTTGCGG
Organism: Gossypium hirsutum; assembly: GCF_007990345.1. NCBI lineage: Eukaryota > Viridiplantae > Streptophyta > Magnoliopsida > Malvales > Malvaceae > Gossypium > Gossypium hirsutum. The sequence goes on from NC_053431.1 coordinate 763,058, forward strand.
GAGTGTCATCATCAGATGATCTAGATTCTGACACCACGAAGTTATGGCATATGCGGCTCGGGCATATGAGCGAGAGAGGCTTATCGGTGCTAAGCAAACGAGGATTATTGTCTGGGCAGTGTACAGGAAAGTTGAATTTCTGTGAGCACTGCGTCTTCGGTAAGCAGACTCGGGTAAAGTTCAGCACTGGGATTCACAAGACAAAAGGCACAGTGGATTACTTCCATTCTGACCTTTGGGGGCCTTCTCCGACAATTTCTAAAGGTGGTTACAGATATCTGCTTACCTTTATCGATGATTACTCGAGAAAGGTTTGGGTGTATTTTCTGAAGAGCAAGTATGAGGTTCTCATCAACTTCAAGCAATTTAAAGCTTTGATCGAAAATCAAACAGGAAAGAAGATCAAGCGATTCCGGACGGATAATGGCTTGGAGTTTTGCTCAGGTGAATTCAATGAGTTCTGCAAAAATGAAGGAATAGTGAGACACCGCACTGTTCGTCGAACACCACAACAAAATGGAGTTGCAGAACGCATGAATAGAACTCTCTTGGAGCGAGCTCGTTGCATGCGATCAAATGCTGGGCTCGGTGAAGAATTTGGGCTGAAGCTGTTAATACTGCTTGTTATTTGGTTAACAGATCTCCGTCAACAGCTATTGAGCTGAAGACTCCTGAGGAAGTATGGTCTGGTTCTCCTGCTGATTACTCTGGTTTAAGAGTGTTTGGCTGCCCTGCGTATGCTCATGTAAATGAGGGAAAACTCAAACCGAGGGCGAAGAAATGCATATTTCTTGGATACGGCCAAGGGGTGAAAGGATACAGGTTGTGGTGTCCTGATCCGGTTTCGTCCAAGTTCATCATCAGCAGAGATGTGACTTTTGATGAGTCATCCATGCTTCGATCCACCACAAATTCCCGGGAAAAGGAGGAGTCAGATAGAATGGGAGATCACGGTGTTGAGAAGCAGGTGGAGTGTCAGGTGGACGCTCCAATTCCTACGGAAGGTACTTCAGTCCAGGATGATCAAGTTGAGGTGCAAGATTCCGATGAAGATGAGTCACCTCAAGAAAAACCATATAGCATTGCCACTGGAAGAACGAAGAGACAAATCAAACCAAATCCGCGTTACGCTAATCTGGTGTCTTTCGCGCTCAGTGTGGCGGAGTCCATTGGTATAGAACCTTCCAGTTATAATGAGGCTGTCACGTGTGATGAGTCGGCACAGTGGGCAATTGCTATGAGTGAGGAGATAGAATCTCTTCACAAGAACCATACTTGGGAGTTGGTTAAGCCGCCAAGTAACCAGAAGATAGTTGGTTGCAAATGGGTCTTCAAGAAAAAGGAAGGCATCCTAGGGGTTGAAGCAACTAGATTCAAGGCACGATTGGTTGCTAAAGGCTTCACTCAGAAAGAGGGGATTGACTACAATGAAGTTTTCTCCCCAGTCGTAAAGCATTCTTCCATTCGTGTATTACTTGCCATGGTGGCCAAGTCTGATCTAGAACTTGAGCAGCTTGACGTAAAAACGGCGTTCTTGCATGGTGAGCTCGAGGAAACAATCTACATGCGTCAACCAGAGGGTTTTACAGTTCCTGGTAAAGAAGACCATGTCTGTCTATTAAAGAAGTCTTTATATGGATTGAAACAATCCCCAAGGCAGTGGTACAAGCGGTTTGATAGCTTCATGATTCAGCATGGTTACACAAGATGTGACTATGATGCTTGTGTCTATCATCGGAAGCTCTCAGATGGTTCGCACATTTATTTGTTGCTGTATGTTGATGACATGTTAATTGCTTCCAAAAACATGTCGGAAATCAACAAGTTAAAGTCGCAGTTGAGTGGTGAGTTCGAGATGAAGGATCTGGGTGCTGCCAAGAAAATTTTGGGCATGGATATTCACAGAGATCGCAAGGCGGGCAAGCTTCGTGTGTCGCAGAAGAACTACATTGAAAAGGTTCTTCAACGCTTCGGCATGGATAAAGCGAAAACTGTGAGTACTCCGTTGGCACCACATTTCAAACTCTCTGCAGAGTTGTCACCACAATCTGATGAAGAAAAGCAGCAAATGTCTCACATTCCATACTCGAGTGCAGTTGGAAGCGTGATGTATGCAATGGTTTGCACTCGTCCAGACATTTCACATGCAGTTAGTGTGGTCAGCAGATACATGAGTTGTCCTGGCAAGGAACACTGGCAGGCCGTGAAATGGATTCTCAGGTACTTGAGAGGTTCTGCAGATTTATGCTTGGTATATGATCAGAGTGACTGCACTAGCAGTGTCACGGGCTATGTGGACTCTGATTATGCTGGAGATCTGGACAAAAGAAGATCTCTGACGGGTTATGTTTTCACTTATTCTGGAGGAGCCATTAGTTGGAAAGCTGTGTTACAGTCTACCGTAGCCTTATCTACGACTGAGGCGGAATATATGGCGTTAGCAGAAGCAGTGAAAGAAGCATTGTGGATGAAAGGTCTAGTAAGCAGTTTGGGTTTACAACAGGATTTCACTGTTGTATTTTGCGATAGCCAGAGTGCCATACATCTGACTAAAAATCAGATGTTTCATGAACGGACCAAACACATTGATGTCAGATATCATTTTGTTCGGGAACATGTTACGCAAGGTGACATTGTTATCAGCAAGGTTGCTACCGAGAAGAATCCTGCAGATATGTTAACTAAGGTGATCCCTGCATATAAGTTCAAGCATTGCTTGGACTTGATAGGTATTCGGGATTGATTAGCGCCAGAGAGGCGTTTGGAAGAGGTGATCCAGTTCGAGGAATTCACTATGATGTTCAGCTTGGTAAATTTCAAGCCAAGGTGGAGATTTGTTAAGAAATGGCTTAAAATTGGTAGTGGATTGTTGTTGTTGGTAGTGGGTTGTTGGTGGTAGTGGATTAGTGGATGGTTGTTGGTGTCCATTTTCAACCACAAATCTTTGCCAAAGTTTTGGACAATTATGTCCTTGAACTCTCTTATAAATAGAGAGGTTCATTAGCCATATTCATCATCCCAAACCAAGAGAGAGCAAAGCTTGTTCTTTGAAAGCTAGGATTTTAGCTTTCGGGTTTTCTATAGGGTTGAGAGTTGTGAGGTTCTCGGGTTGTGTCTTGAGTGTAAAACACTTGTAATCTTCATCTTGTTATAGTGAAATTTCTTTTCGCCTCTGCCCGTGGACGTAGGCATTAAAGCCGAACCACGTAAATCCTTGTGTTCACTTTATTTTTCGTTCCGGTCAATTTACTTGTAGTCATATCGGAGTTCTCGAATCGATCCTTTCCGCAACAAATTTTTATTTATTTATTTTAATATATTTTTATATTATGAAATTATATTTATACTCTTATTATATAGAGAGAGATTAAGTACAAACAAGCTTAATTAAACTTAAACTCGAGTTTGAGTATTGAGTAGCTCAATTAAATCTTGAGTTGAAATTTAATTAACTTAAAAATTAATATTCGATTGAGCTCGAATCGAGTATTAAATCTTAAATTTGAAGTTAAACTCAAGTTAACTATTATCCAAATTTGACTCGACTTAATTACACTTGTAATTGGCAGCGGACAGAGTACTAATCTTCGTAGAGTCAAGAAGCCGCCAGGTGTTAGAAAGGGAAAAATGGTAAGGGTTCAATTGAAATAATTTAAATTTCGTAAGTGTCAAAATGCAATTTACTCCAATTAAAGTAATGTTTACATATGGATGACATCAAGAAGCCTACGCCGAAAAAGCAACATTAAAATAATGAAAAAAATTCAAAAAAACGAAAAATGAACTAAAACGAAAGCAAAACGGCGACGTATTATTTCTGCGCCAAAAGAATTTTTTTATAATTACATATACACACGTTTACAATAATCGCTTTCGCTTTCCCCCTTTTTTTTTTCCCTAGAAAAAAATACTGATTTTGATCTGTGCTTGACTTGGTTGATTCTTAGGTAATTGAATCCTTAATCTCTTTAATTTCGTCTTATTTTACCTTAATTTCCCTTCAATTTCGGCTTTTCTTTCTTATATTTCTATATCTCTAAAGATAGGGTTTTCATTCATATGCCTAGTTCTCAAATTTTCAAAAATTTCCTTTTTTCCTTTTATATTTTTTAATTATTTTTCATTCTTGGATAGGAAGAGAAGTTTTTGTGCTTTGTTTTTGAGTTTTCGCTCCTTTTTTGGTGAAATTGAGCTTACAGGTTTTTTTTTCTTTGTTTTTTTATTCTTTCTTATGATTGTAAATTTAATATTGGGATTTAATTGAAATTTTTTGGGGATTTTTATTTGTGACTTAAAAGTCGACGAAGTTTACTGCTTTAGTGCTTTTAACAAGTAGTAGCAAGAGAAGAAGACATAGTTAAGGTTTAGCATTATAGGAGAGAAATTTCAAGTCTTTAAGTATATTTTAATATAGGCAGTTGTTCAGTTATATGTTTAAAAGGGTAGTTGATATAATTTGCTAAGATTCTGTTTGATTGTTGTTTTTTTATCATATGAAAAGCTGCTAAAAAGCAAAAGAAAATGGTAAAAACTGGAAGGCAAAATTATCATTGATTTAAGAATAGATAATGGAGGAGAAATGAGTTACTGGACTGTTGTGGGTAATTGTCTCGTGTTCATGTCTGCAGATTTGGCAGTTCTAAGTCATTAGATTGGCAGAGAGAAAAAAGAATGTTGAATTCTGGGAATAATTTAAGCCGAGGGAATGCGGGGTTGTCATCAGATATGCCACCATTACCTCAGTGTTTGCCTTTGGAACCGATTTCATTAGGCAGTCAGAAATATACACGGTCTGGAGAGTTAAGCCGGGTGTTGGGCGTTCCTCTTCGAAACAGTACATCAGAGGATCATTCTTTTGGAGTTTCACACCCTAAGCCTTCCCCTCCAGTGGCAACAGAGGAACTTAAGAACTTTAAGGAAAGTGTTCAAGATACCTCCAGAAAGGCCAGGTACAGTCTTTCTTCATTATTGCAACCATTAAGAAAGGCTAAAATTCGGAATGTTCTATATTTTATGGAATATGGTATCCTGTATGAGTTAGTATAGTGACTTCTCATTGTAATTGTGGTGACGGGGGGCCTTAATGTTAATTTGGTAATGGTAGGAACTGCCTCTGGGAACATAATGGGCAAATAACAATCTTCCTGGTATATGACTAGTTACAATGCATGCAATGCTCATGTATCGTGATACATTTAAGATATTATCTTTGCATGCAATCTAGGCATCAAGTCCTCGGACATGTCCTTGGAACTTGAGTATGTAGATGACTGTCTTGGATAGGAAGTATAGAGCTTTCCTGCAAGTCAAATGGTTCTTCTTGCAGTTTTCTTACTGCTCATGTACTCTTCTCTATGCATATTTTATCTGGATCATGATGATGTTACTCATAAGTCATGTGATCATTTTTTAGTTATTGAATCTACATTGTCTTTCTAACAGGGATAGAGTAAAAAAGTTGCGAGAGTCAATTTCTAAACTTGAAAGGTATAGAGAAGCTTTAAGCTCAAAGAAGCGACAACGAAGTGATATTTCAAGTGAGAGAACAAGTGGAGTAAGTATCGCGAAGATGGGAAGCCAGATTCATAGAAATGGTCATGACTTATTGACTCAAAGATTGGAGGATAGGCCGAAGAGTATGGGGCTGAACAAACGTGTTCGCACATCAGTAGCTGATTTACGGGTTTGTCTTATACTTATATTGCTGGAATACCTATTTAGTCTTGGCATGCATTATGGAAGATACTTTTGGTGAATTACCTTGTGATTTCCATAGAAAAATCGGTTGATCATTGCTTAGTGATGCATCAGGGCTTCACTCATTTTAGTTAACAATAATTGGATGTGCTATTTTATGCACAAATAAAAGAAAGAAGATAAAGTGGGCCTGAAACTTAAAACATAGCTTTACTAGACCCTCACTTTTTCTCTTAATTTTTTAGCTCATGCTTCATTAGTTTTATTCCTTTCTCTTGTTTTTTCTTCCTTCATGACACAGGCTGATAATAGAACTGCTGTGAATCCAAGGCAGCAGGCGACAATAGAAAAGGATGGTGATGTGCCTTCAGCCGTTAATGGTGGTTCTGCTCGAATTGAAGAAAAGATCCGTAGATTGCCAGGTGAAGGATGGGAGACAAAGATGAAAAGGAAACGATCTGTTGCAGCAGTAGGAAATAGAGTCGCTGGTGGTGATCGAGATATAAAACGAGTTATTCAACCAAAGCTGAGCTCTGAATCAAAGTTGAGATCATGTGATATACAGGGTTTTAGGTGATTGTCTAGGACTGAACTTGCTTCCTAGTTCTAGGTTTAAAAAAGAATGCTATCTCATATTGCTGGAAAGTGGGTATATTAGTTTTCGACTTGAACTTTATAACTGCTTGTTTTCTGGTGTGGCATTTTTGAATGCTTGATAAGATATTTTTGTTTTCTAACGCAAATGTTGTAAGATTTCTTCTCCTTTATCTCAAGGCCTTGTTGCTGCAATTGATTATTCTTCATGTTTAGTCCTTTTGTTTATAAATTATGTGATTTTTGTCATTTTACAACCATTTTTCAAACCTTGTTCTCAGAAAGCTTTTTCTTACTGTTATGTTATTTGGTCTCATATGCATACAGATCAAAATCTTCCCCAGGAGTTGGTGGAATTAGGAAGTCAGATGGTTCTTTTGAAGCAGCTGGTTCAGATGCCAGTACAGTGCTCAGGAATGAACTGGAGAGTACCTCTATTCCTCGAGATCGTGCAGTTATGCTGGAGCAGAGGGTTGTAGTAAAAGCAAATACCAAGTATGTGCCTTCTCTGGTTAAGTTCTAGCAGTCTGTAGTGTATATACAAGATTTCTTTCATGTATGATATTCTTTTTAATGGTTTCTTCTCGATTATTGATTCTTTTAATTGCTCTATACATCAGGGCAACTCTCCAGGATGACAATCAAGCAAGTGGCCCAAGTACAATGCTAAAAGGAAAGGGGTCTAGGGCACCACGTACTGGTTCCATTATGGTGTTGGACTCATCTTCTAAAGGTCACCTCTCATCTGGAGCTTTGCAGGGCTGGGAACAGCCAAATCTAAATAAGACCCAACCATTAGGTGTTGGTAGCAATCAAAAACGTTTGATGTCTACAGGTTCTTCACATGCTATGTCTCAGTGGGGTGGTCAGAGACCACATAAAAACTCACGTACAAGGAGAGCAAATTTACTGTCTCCCACTTCTAATGCTGAAGCTCAGATTTCAAATCAAGGCTTCGCAACACCTGATTTTGGTGCTAGGGCATCTATCGGAACTGGAGGGTCAGTGCTAGGCAGCAATGTAGATAATGTTACACCCAGAATTAAGAGGGAACCTGAGAATGTTTCTTCTCCATTTGGGTTTTCTGAGAGTGAAGAATCAGGGGCTGGAGATAACAAATCAAAGGAGAAAGGAATTGATTGTAGTGAGGTTACTCTGCCTGCATCTCAAAAAGCTGGGTCTTTCTTACTGCCCACGAGGAAGAACAAAATGTCTACTATTGAAATTGGAGATGGAGTCCGAAGACAAGGAAGGACTGGAAGCAGTACACCATCCTTGACTAAACCAGGTGTTCCTCCTATGAGGGAGAAGTTGGAGAATATTACAACCAAGCCAATACAAAGTGCAAGATCTGCTTCTGAGAAAAATAGAAGGTTCTTAAATATTTTTCCACTACCCTTTTGGTATTAGGTTGTCGATTTGTCTTGGGGAAATCTGATGAATAAATCATGTTTCTGTTGGTTCAGTAAGACAGGTCGTCCGCCTTCCAAGAAGCTGAAAGATCGCAAGGCCACAGCTCGTGTTGGGTTGGTACAAAATAATGTCTCTTCAGATTTCACAGGTATTCACTAGGTCCATGGGATTTACTAGGCATTTCCCAATCTTAAAGCTGTGTGTGAATGATAGGATTCTTGTCCACATCTCTGTGATCGGACATTATCATTTCTACAAATATTTTGCTCTTAGTTTAGCTATCAACAAGTTATATTTGTGTACTTGCATGAATTTAGTATTTTCTTTTAATGGAGACTGTTTTTTGTTTATTTAATTTTCTAATTTGGAATGAGTTTTTGAATCACGATAATCTGTGTGCATATGCCTCTAAATTTTTTGAACTAAAGATGTGGGTGCAAGATCCTTGAGCTCCTGTTGTATATTTCTAATGACAATGTGTATGGGATGACATGTTCAGGTGAATCTGATGATGATCGGGATGAATTATTTGCCGCTGCCACTTCTGCTCGTAATGTTAACAGTACGTATCTCTCTCCAGTAATAGCCTGTCCCCACCCAAAAGAGAAAAAAGATAGAGAAGAGAAACAAATGCCTTAAGAATTGAGCTTTTGTTGTGGTAATCCTACCTTTTACTTGGTTTGACAGGTCTTGCTTGTACTGGTCCTTTTTGGAAGAAAATGGGACCAATGTTTAATTCTGTCAGCTCAGAGGATACATCATTCCTTAGACAACAGGTAACATATGGCTACTGACAGATTTTTTTACTCATTGACACTTTGGGTTTAGTTAATCAAAGTTTCCTGATCTATTGTTTTGATGTTGAATCAGCTAAATTTGGCAGAAGGGCTTGATGAGAGTTTGTCTCAGATGTTTGGAGATGGATATACTGTTTTGGTAAACTCCATCATCTTATGTATTTCTCCCTAAACTAAATCTCTTTTGATGTAAACTGCCAAGTTTAAATGAGTTTATAAAAGATTTAAGAACAGATGAAGGGATAGCTGTATATAAGCTTTAACTTCGTTGGCAAATATTGATACGAGTCCTTTCATTTCCACAGGGTGGTGTGGTGCCAAAAGATGCGTCTACTGTTGTTGAAGAAACGGCTAAAACTCACACTTCAACTGGAGGATTTGATCTAAAACAGTTTGACAAGGTTACTCCTTTATGCCAAAGGGTTCTTTCTGCTTTGATAGAAGAAGATGAAAGTGAAGAAATTTACAACCACTTTGAAGCTAAGAATATGTCCCTTCACTACGCAAGTGATGATTCCCATTGTGGTTCATGCAACCAGATGGACGTTGAATCTAAAGATAGGGACAGGATGGAATCTGAAGTTGAGTCAAATGCAGATTTTCAGTGTCAGAAGAACTCTCGGTTAGACAGACTCTCTTATGATGCGAGTGTTGCATCTAACACATTTAGGAACTCTAGCATGTCTAATTCGTTACATAGTAGTGAAAGGTGGTTAGGAGAGGATGAATGTTTACATTCGGATATGGGGCCAGTGAGTGAAATATGTTCAACTGACCTGGGTCAGGTCCTACCCAAGGAAATAAATGTTTCTGCCGTTTCTTCTTTGGATGGCCAATATCAATTTATGTCTATGGAGGACAAGCTTGCGCTGGAGCTACATAGTATTGGTATTTATCCAGAGGCTTTGGTGAGTTTTCCTTCATGCTGCTGTCTATTTGATGTCAAATATCTTCGTGCTCAATCATATATGATTAATCTTCATTTTCGAATTTCGTGCCTTCGCCTTATTGCAGCCTGATTTGACAGAGGGAGAGGAAGCAATAAATCAAAATGTTGTTGAACTTAATGAAAATCTTTATCAACAGGTTGTTCATAATCTATTTCCTTTTTTGCTAAAATGAAATTTCATTGTTCCGATGTTAAGTAACATATAAAACATTTTTAGCTGCCTTCTTTGCGTTGCATGTTTCTGCATATTTGAACACTTTGTTTTATTAATTTTTAGATTCAGAAAAAGAAGAAAAAGTTGGGGAAGATTGATAAAGCCATTCAGAATGGGAGAGAAGTAGACAGAAGGTACAATATAAGATAATTGTCTTATAGCTATTTTATTAGGCTTACGGAATAGTGCTTTAACTAGAATAACGTTGTTTAATCTGCAGGAACATCGAGTATGCTGCAATGGACCAACTAGTACAAATGGCTAACAAGAAACGTTTGGTAATTCTCAGATACCTGATGCAAGTCGTTTCTAATTAATATCTAAAGCTGATTAGGTTTAACTCTTTGCCTTTTATTGGCCAGTATATTATCACTTTTTATCCCGATTATTAGATTTGCATGTTTCTCTTCACATGCAAAGCTATGTGCTTTTCAGCTAAAATTATCAAATATCTACTTTACCTTGCCGTATATTTAGCTTGCTAATTTAGCCTTATAGCATGAATAATGCAGTGGTTTTTACGGGAAAATGCCAATGCATTAGTAATCTGGTGTTGGCATTTCTTGGTGAATTTACAGAGCATATCCCTTTTAATGAGCGACTATTACATCTCATACCATGATATTGAATGAATTACGCAGGCTTGTCGTGGGGGTAATTCATCAAAAAGTGCAGTTCGCAAGGTTTCAAAACAAGTTGCATTATCTTTTATTAAGCGAACGCTTGATAGATGTCGGAAATTCGAACAGACGGGCAACAGTTGCTTTAGCGAACCTGCATTACAAGATATCATGTTTTCTGTACATCCATGCAGCAATGAAGCAAAATCTGTTGAAGGTATTGGCTCTGGAACTGCTAGTAATACTTGCAACGAAACATCGAACCATCAAGCCGAAGCCAGGGGCTCAGGTACATTTGTGTTGGCATTACATGCCTATAATACTATGTTACTTGAACTTGAGTGTGTCGGATACTGGCATTTATGAAAGCTTATTCTTGTTCATTTCATTTTCTGCCTCAGGTGCTGTTTGTGGTACTTTTGAGAGGTACGATTCTCCAGATGCCCTTCTGGCTGTTCACTCGACTGAGCATGCTGTTTCCAAGTACGGATCTACGCTGAACAAAGGTAGGAAGAGGGAAGTACTGATCGATGATGTAGTTGGGAGTGCTTCTTCTAGGGTAACACCGGCTCTTGATGGCACCGCCGGAGGACTAAGGGGAAATAGAAGCGAAAGAGATTCAAGAAATACAAGTTCGGTATCCGGGGCTGGTCGGACATCATTAGACGGTGCCAAGGGTGACCGGAGAACAAAAGCAAAGCCCAAACAGAAGTCAGGGCATGGATTCAACGGCAGGCTCTCGGATCCTTTGCTACCACCTTTGGCTAATTCTAACAAGATGACTGAAAGAGAAGCTAGGTCATTATCTCCAACCCCAAGTAATATTCGTCCGGATGATTTCGCAAACTTGCAACTAAATGATTTAGATCCTATGGAAGAATTGGGTGTTTCAAATGATATTGGTGGTCCCCAAGATTTGAGTTCATGGCTAAACTTTGATGAAGATGGCTTGCAAGACCATGATTCAATAGGTTTAGAAATACCAATGGATGACCTCTCAGAGTTGAAATTTGCATTTTGATAGCCCATTTGATGCAATCTGATCAAGTAAGGACTAATTATGATTCATTTTATATATAATAGATGTCATATGTATGTAATTGAAGAATTTTGCTTGTTTAATCCAATTAAATTTACTTACCTTGTCTTTTTTTTTTTTTTCATTTACTGGCTCTCTGGTTGTTCTCGATTTCGATTTGGCAAATTAGTGTCTTTTAAAAATGAAGCAATTTAATCCTTTTCGCAATTGATCATTGTATTCACTTTGGTTAATTTAGTATACAATTTGAAATGGATAAATAACATCTAAAATTATTAAATTATTAGTAAATTTATAGTTTGATCATTTTAACTTTAAAAAGTTATAAAATATCATTGAATTATTTAAAAATTTTTATTTAAATTATTAGGTTGTTAAAATTATTGTTGTATAACTTTATTTATTTGCATTACTTGCATTAATAAAAAGCTTTTCTCTTTTTGACACTTCGTTTTTTTTTTGAATCAAAATTCACGAGGTTCATTATTTTCATTACCAGTTGAGTGGTTTTTAATATTTATTTATTTTGTTATTTTGTTCTTATTTTTTTTCGGGTCATTAACATTCATGTGGCTACTAGCGTTGTAGTTCACTTATATTTCATAAAATTTAAAAAAAAAGTAAAAAAATTCAGAAGTTCATAAAAATGTTTAGAAAATTTATTCATGTTAGTAGTGAAGTATACTAAATTGCTATTCTGTCAGCCAATTTTTCCGTAAAAAAGTTGAACAATTCAACTAAAATTTAAAGATTAAAGGCCAAAATGATAAAATAATAAAAATGAAAACCAAAATGACAAAATAAATAATGTTTCTATGCCTAAATATTAATAACATTATTCAAATTGTGTTAATCTAAGCTTAAAATTCAGGAGATCTAATATTTTTATCACACCAATTTTGGTACAACAAGGTTTTAACCATATATGATTGAATGCTCTTATTATCAACATAATTTTTGTTAAAAATCTGGTTATTATACGATATATATGTGGACATGTTTCGTGTAACTATTTGGTTATTTTATAATAAAAATGAATAAAACTTTTAATATAAAAAACTAATTTACTTTTTAACGTAATGTATAATGATTAATTTTCATATTTTTTTAATGAAAAAGGTAAAATGCAATTTGGCAGGGACCTGCATGGTAGTTTTACCCCTCTCTCAAACTGTCAATATCACGAAATTTCAGTCAAGCTAGTTAAGTAAAAAACAATGACTAATAAGCCTTTAGTACTATCCATTTCGCCATTTGTACGGACCTCACAAAGCTTGTACGTTGAGACTTCAATGGAGACTGTATAGTGAGAAAACTCTTTACTAAAACAAACCAACCAAAAAATACGGTCTTTAATCAACAACCCCAATTCAAAGCAAAAAAGTCTAAATCCTAAAGTGAAAAAGATCCCGGTTCTTTAGTTTCTATTTAATGATTTTCATGGAACTTTAAAAGTAGTGAACACCCATCATTTTCCATTGTTGAACCCTTATTTCCTCAGGTGAGGTTCCTTTGGATTATTGTCTCATTTTTGGGTCATCATTATTCTGGGTTTTTGATAATATTTGTGGGTCTTTAATTCCTTTGGAGATTATTTTTAGCATTGTGTTGAGAATAGTAGAATTTATGTTTACTTTTGCCTTCTTTGTATTTTAATCATTTGGGTATTAGAGAACCAGGTTTGTATTTTAATAATTTATGTTTACTAATATGGCTACTTGTGTTGTAACATTTGGTTCTCAATCATCTATTGGAGTGCTATCCTTTTGGAGAGATTATAGTTTGAAGGAGCATATTGTTGGATTTTTAATTCATTGCTGATGATGTTTAGCATTGTGTTGAGAATAGGAGAATTTAGGTAATAGTAATATGCAAGTCCTTGTACTAGTAGTCATATTGCATTTTGTCATTTGTATTAAAAAAATGGTTAAAATTAGTCCTTATACATTAGATCAAAGAGCAACTTATCATCCCGTTAAAAACTCAATTCATTTCTACTGTTAAGTGATTTGTGATTGATAGAGCAAAATGCCACCTTGGAATGAGGTACACATGGAATTTTTACAATAAAAACAGACATAATTTTTATTATTATTATGGAATGATCAATTTGCTCTTGGATCTAATACAAAAGACTTAGCTTACCCAATTTTTTGAGTGGAGGGGACAAAATACAATCAACTCCTAATACAAGGGCTTTCGTGATTCTTTTACTGGAAAAAATTATGTTTACTTTGCCTTCTTTATCTTGTATATTTTCTTTTAACAATGTGGAGCTGTATTTTAACCAGGTTTGGAACAATGATTGGTAACATAATGTTTGGCATTTAAGCATACTGGTTTTAAGTATATATCTCTTGGAATTTGGGTTTTATGGCTACTTGTGTTATAACATTTGGCTCTCAATCATCTATTGGATTGCTATCCTTTTGGAGAGATTATAGTTTAAACGAAAGGTTGATTAATAAAGCTAGTTCCTTGAGATATTTCAATGGTGTTGCTTACAAAAAGCAAACAAATTTGCTCAGTTTATTGGACTTCAAATGTTGTGTTAATTTTCACAATGTTGGTCCAAATCATAGTAAAGAATCTTCCTAAGAAATTGAAGCTTAGTGGTGAAGAAAATGATGCAATGTTTTATTCTACAACCATCAACGAGAGCTTGAGAGAAACTTGTGATCCAAGTTATAACTATGGTGAAGCTAAGATCAAAGTTGTTGGTGTCGGTGGTGGTGGGTCAAACGCCGTTAATAGGATGGTCGAGCATTCGTTGAAAGGGGTGGAGTTTTTGATAGTTAACACTGATGCTCAAGCCTTGAAGATGTCTCCTATGTTGCCAAATAAGTGTTTGCAAATTGGTCAGGAGTTAACTAGGGGTCTTGGTGCTGGTGGTAAACCGGAAATTGGCATGAATGCCGCGAATGAAAGTAGAGAAGCTATCGAGGAAGCCGTTCATGGTGCAGACATGGTATTTGTGATGGTAAGTTGTATTTTGTTATGTTCAATTACTTTTTTAGCAATAAAAGCATCATGAAGGCCATTATACTAAGAATCGGATCGCATTTTGCCGCCTCTACTAAAAAATGGGCAAACTAGTCCTTATATTTTAGGTCAAAGAGCAAACTGGTCATTCTGTTAAAAATTCCATCCATTTCTACGGTTAAAAATTGGTCCCCATGTGTAACTGTCTTGTTATTTGTCAGTCCAGCCAATTTTTAACAGTAGAATTGGATGAAATTTTTAATAGAGAAGACTCTTTGATCTAACATACAGGGGACTCCATGGATCTAACATGAAGAATTTTGTGAATGAACTTGATTTCTCTAACATTTTGATACCTTTTAAAAACCATATATTCAATCTAAAATGATAATGTGGGAACTGGTATGATATTTTAATACACGAACATGCCTTGCCGTTCAAGCTTTCTAATTTTCGAGGGTGCTGGTGACCTGCAGGCAGGAATGGGAGGAGGAACCGGCACCGGTGGGGCTCGGTAATTGCCGGCATAGCAAAATCAAAGGGAATCTTAACCGTTGGCATTGTTACAACACCATTTTCTTTTGAGGGCCGGAAGCGAGCGGTCCAAGCTCAAGAGGGAATTGCAGCCCTTCGTGAAAATGTGGACACTTATCATTATTCCTAATGAGAAGTTGTTGGCTGCAGTTTCACAAGCCACCTTAATGACTGAAGCATTTAATCTGGCTGATGATATACTCCGGCAAGGCGTTCGCGGTATCTCCGATATAATTACGGTACGTATTCCAAATAAATAAATAAAAAGGTATTTTTTATGCCTAGCACAAAATTATATCAAAACAATAGATGAAAAATGAGACATGTCTGGTAGAGGTTTCCTTGCATTCATCTTTTCTTATTCTGGTTCGGGTTTATCAGAACAGATTCCTTCATCGATTCCATTCGGCATTTTTATGTTACCGTCTGCCTAACGTTTTTCAAAACTGATATGCAGATTCCAGGCTTAGTTAATGTTGATTTTGCCGATGTGCATGCTATCATGAAAGATGCTTATGGGGATAGGTACTGCAACTGGTAAGTTTTAGCTCTATAAGATAATTGATTGCCATATCTCACGGACTATGTTACTTGGACTTGCATTCGAGTGTTGGATATGGATACATGTCCAATATATATATTAATGGTAAAAGTATTATGAAAGCCCCTGCACTAGGAGTCAGATTGCATTTTGTCCCTCTACTAAAAAATGAGCAAATTAGTCCTATATGTTAGATTAAAGAGCAAGTTGGTAATTCCTGTTAAAAATTTCATTTATTTGTACTGTTAAAAATTGGCTTGATTGATAGAATAAGTAGATAGTGAGACATGGCGTACCACGTGTGCCTTATGCTGATGTACAATGATCAATTTTTAACAATAGAAATGGATGAAATTTTTAACAGGACCAGTTTACTATTTGATCTAACATATAAGAACTAATTTGCTCATTTTTTGAGTAAAAGGGGCAAAATGCAATCTAACTCCTAGTATAGTGGCTGCCATGCTAATTTTACCTTATATCAACACAGTGGTAACTAATAAAATTAAGCTAAGTTGCAGGCAAAAGTAGAGCCAGAGATGCAGCATTAAATGCCATTCAGTCGCCGTTACTCGACATTGGGATCGAAAGAGCTACCAGTATTGTCTGGAATATAACTGGTGGAACCGATTTAACTTTATTTGAGGTAAGCCATAGCATTTTGGTTTTGTATAATGTGCACATTTTGTTGTGGGGGATTGAATTGTTAGCCATTTTTTTTATTCTTGTAGGTGAATGCTGCAGCAGAGGTTATATATGATCTTGTAGATCCTAAAGCAAATTTAATATTTGGAGCAGTGATAGATCCATCACTATGTGGCCAAGTAAGTTTCAATTTGTTAGAATGATAAAAGCATCCGTTTTGTAACTAGCTTAGTCTTATAGTTATACACTAAAGAAAATAAGACATGAAAATGGCGGTGGTAGGACGGTGGAGGATATGGTGCCAAAGGGGAACACGGAGGTGGATATGGATGTGCCAAAAGGGCACATGGATATACCTGTTGAGGGGAAAATGTGATGGAAGCTAATGTGACGGTTCATTTGGTGGGCTGAGAGCCCTAAGGTGATGGTGGAGCTGGTTGGAGAGGGGATCCTTTGTTAAGGAATAGGAGAGGTGTATAAATGGGTTGACCCCAGTACTATGTGGGCGTGTCCTGATTGATAGGTTGTCAGTCATTGGTCCATACTTTGATAAGATGATGTGATGTTATCAAATTGCAAGGTATGTGAACAATAGAGCGTGTGAGTGACAAGTGATTGATATCTTATCCGAATGGTTATGTTGTTAGGAACAATTGATTTGTGTACTTCTGACAACCTGATAGAATAGTTCCCTTAGCGAAAGAGAAAAACACTAATGAATATATAAATGAATGTTGGTAATAGACAAAAGCTTCCTTATGCTTGTAGGTCAGCATAACTCTGATTGCCACCGGATTCAAGCGTCAAGAAGATAGGAAAGGCAAGGCAAGTCTTTTCTCACTTTACCTATTTCCAACATTTTGGTCTCATTTCGGGTCAAACTTAAGCATGATATTAATCTTATATACGCTTATTAAAGTCCGATTTAACCTGCCAATAATTCTAAATGGGTAGACTAAGTATCAAGTTCATTTTTTTTCTTTTTCGGGTCAAATTATGCTATTAATCTCTACTATGCTCTTAAGTTACAGGTTTAGTGCATTTATTTTAATTTAATCAATTTTAGTTCTTATATTTTTCGAATTTTAGAATTTCAATCTTGATTTAAAAGGTAGCATATAAATATGTTTGATTAAATTCTACTAATAATTTTGTACTATGCATACAATTGTAGATTCGGTCTATATTATCCAATTTCATAATTCTTAGCCTCAATGTTTTTCAAAACTTGAAAATTCAGTTTTAACAAAATTGGCTATTGTTAAATCCATTAACTGACCTTTTTGTGAGTAATAAATGAAAATAAGAAACTGACATATCATTACATATGTGATAATATATGTGCTTGCCGCATAAAATATTGAAAATATTAAAACTTAATGGATTTAAAAACTGCATTTTAGTTACGACTGAAATTTCAAAATTCGAAAAAGTATTAAGAACTGAAAATTATTAAAATTTAAAGTTCAAAACCTAAATCCACAACTTACGCATAATACATAAACACAAACACTAATAACAGTCAGGTTCAAGCCCTTGAAATATTGAATCTCAACTTTGAAATAATGTTGGTAAAGATTGAAGTCTCGAACCTTGAAAGCCTGGGTTTGAGTCTTACCATCTGTTTTTGCGATGTGTGGGTCTCTCTCTCACTATGTGTAATACGCCTTATGTGGATTTTGTCTAGTGTTTCGTCAACTATGTATTGTATAGATTGATTCTGCGTACTATTATAGTTGGTTGGATGAGTATTTATATTTGTAATTTCTTGTATTAGTGAGACTTAGTAGCTAATGAAGTTTCGGGAATCTTGGCAAAGGTTAAGATTTCAACACAAGAATGTTTAGATTTGAGTTTTATTATGTACGAATATTATGTGTGGATTTTTTTTATTTAAGAGTTTTAAAATAATGATGTTTTAGGGTGGAATATCACAATTTGTTTTTTTGATTAAATTTATATAAAATATTAAAAGAAAAATAAAAGCATCATCTAATAATATAAAAAAAATATTTAGTCATTTCATTGAAATTCAGTTTAAATATATATAAAAATATAATTATAATTATATTACCACTAAGAAAGCAGCTCCTTAAAGCCCGCCCGGCATCATACCCATGTTCTTTTGATTGGAACGAATTTAAGATGGCAAACTTTTGGTTAAATTCTATTAAAGGTCCCTGTATTATGTACTCTTTTGTAAATTTAGTCTTTTTTTAATTATAATTTGATTTTTTTCCGTACTTATCGAAATGTCTATTTTCAGTATTGAAGCTAGCTTCTTTTGGTTAATTTCACCAAAATTTTTGATGAGCTCTTTTTCTCTTCTTATCATTTTTTTAGTTAATACTTACGTGTACACATGATAGGGACATACTTACATCACACATGGATACATTATGTTAAAAAAGAGAGCTGTCCAAATAAAGGACTACCACTTACTCTTTTAGAGATTAGAACTCAAGTGAGTTCTTAATTACATAGCATATATATCGATATTTTTATACTATTAGACAAATATTATACATTTTTCCTTTTTTAAATCTTCTTTAAACATGCAAAAAAATTAATTATATATATTACATAATCACATATTTAAAAAACTAATTTGATGGAATTTTTGGAAAACAAAAAATATACATTTCGAAGAGAATAAAAAAAAATCAAATTGTAATAGAGAATTAAATCTATAAAAAAATTATTTAAGGACTATTTGTAGAATTTGAAACTTTTTTTGCATGTGGGATGACGAAGTCAATATTTTTCTCTACAAGATAAATATCAAAATTCTCGTTGCTTTAAGCAAGCCGACCTTAGCTCAGTTGGTAGAGCGGAGGACTGTAGTGGCAATCATGGCTATCCTTAGGTCGCTGGTTCGAATCCGGCAGGTCGGAATTTTTTATTATTATTTTCAACTTTTTAGGTTACAATTTGGTACCCAAAATTGATTAATTTAGTAGCTAAGTTTTTCAATTTGATACACGATTTCTTTTTCCTACTATTTGTATTTAATTTCAATATTCAATTTGGTATCTGAATTTTTCTCTTAGTTAAATATCTTTACAATTTGGTACTTAAATTTGACTACATTGTTTTATTTGTCACCTAAGTTTTTCAATTTGGTATTTAAATTTTTTTTTAAGCAGTTGCATTTTAATTGAATATTCAATTTGATACTTTTAATTCTCCTTTATTTTAATTAAATATATTTTTTTACTAAAACACATTTAATAAATATTCATTGAGGCATATGATACATAGAAATAATGCATTAAACCTTTTTTATTGAAAAAACCATGCAGCTAGTGATTGGCCATTTTGCCGGTCAACAAGTACCAAAAGCCAAAAACCCCTCCAAACGCACCAAGAGAGGTTCACTACAACCCAACTCTCTCCCTTAATTTATGCATTAGTATATATATACACATACATAATGAAGTTGGCAACTGAGTTGAGCTGAGGTGATGCGACCCTCTCATCATCACATTCACTTTATTTAGGCTTCCTCTTTTTTTTTTTTTCTTTTATAAGTCTCAAAGAAACTTAGACCCCTTCGTATTCTCCGCTCATACCCCAAATCCCCATACCCCTTCTGTAAGCTTTCTATCCCCTTTTTCTTCATCTTTGCTTATTTGATCTGTTTTTCAGCTTTTGAAATCTGGGTTTTCTTCCATTTTTCTTGTTTGATCTTTTACGAACTTTGGGTGCTTTTTCTTTTGGGGAAAAAAGTTTGAAACTTGAAATCCAAAAGGAAATAAAAGAACAAACTTTTTTTATCTTTGGAGTTTGATTAATTGATCCATTTTCATTATTATCAGTCAAATTTTTTTTTTATGTTAGTGAAGGGTGAAGAAGTTTTTGTATTGATTCACTTATCATTCATTTTGTATTTATTTTGTCTGTGACTTGTTTGCCTATGGGGGTTGATGAAATTGTAGCCTTGTTTGATGAGTTTAAGGCCTGTTTTAACACGGATTTCGGCTAAGTGTTGGATACAAGCACATGTTTATGCGTATAACCGTGCCCGAATATATGTTGGTTTGCTTATCATGCAATTCAGCTTCTTTATTGGTTGTAATTGTTCTATTATGTTGCTTGGGCTCGGGGACAAAACACATCGTTCGTGCCTCTTGGCATCATGGAATGTTTATAGTTCTTCGAGATTTCGAAACCCAATCATATACATAGCTTCTTAACCAACTGCTAAATGCCATTATGTTGCTTGTGATATTAAAAATTTTTAAGACTCTTAACAACATATCACAGTTGCTTATAAATGATCTTAATTCATTAGTCATTGTTTCACTACTTGGAGCCTGAATATTAGCTTATTATGTTGCTCGGGCTCGGGTATAGAACACTGTTCACACCTTTTGACATCTTGGACTAGTTATGATTCTTCGATATGTTGAAACACGATATCGTATAAGTCTATATGCCATTATGTTGCTTGTGATATTTTAAAGTAACAGCATATCAAAATTGCTGGTAAGTGATCTTAATTCATTAGCAATTGTCTCATAATTTGGAGCCTGAATATTAGCTCATCGGTCCCAGTTTTTCTTTTAATATTGCTATTTGCTTAGCTTGTATGTATGTATGAATGTATGTGTGTATGTGTATGCATGTATATCTATCTGTGTGTGTATGTATGTGTTTGTGTGTGTGTTCATTAGTCATTGTCTCATAGTTTGCTTGCCTTGTATGTATTTATGTTTGTATATATACATATGTAGGTATATATACATATGTAGGTATGCATGCGTGCATTTATGTTTGTATATATACATATGTATGTATGCATATATGTTTGTATGTGTGTATTGGTATATGTATGTGTTTGTTAAATGCTTGTATATGTCAACCACTTGACGAACTGACCATTGTTATTTAGGTTCAACAGCAAAGATGGCAACTGTGCGAGTTACCTCCTCTAGTATCGTTCAAGCTTCGATCCCGAACCGATTCACGAGTGCCATTGTCAAGGCCCCGACTTCTCTTGGATCTTTTAAGAACATCTCCAAACCTTTTGGCTTGAAATGTTCCTCCAATCACAAAACATTTATGGCAGCTTATAAGATTAAGCTTGTAGGACCGGATGGTGAGGTGAGCGAGTTTGAAGCCCCTGACGATCAATACATTTTAGATGCAGCCGAGGAAGCAGGAGTTGAACTGCCATACTCTTGCCGAGCTGGAGCTTGCTCCACATGTGCCGGGAAGATGGTGTCGGGTTCAGTTGATCAATCGGACGGATCCTTCCTTGACGAAAAACAAATTGCCGATGGTTACCTGCTGACTTGCGTTTCGTACCCGACCTCAGATTGTGAGATCCACACTCACAAGGAAGCTGATCTTTACTAGGTATTTTATGGTTTGAAATCAGTAGAATCTATCTAAAATACCCAGAAATTTCATCTGAATTTGTTGGAAAATAAAGGGTAAATGACTAAATGTTTATCAGGGACAATTTGTTGCTTAATATGCTTAGTGTTTGCTCTAAAGTTTGTAGCTGAAATTAGGGTTTCAATAATTTTTGTGGATTTGCCATAGAAAATATATACCAATATTGTCTTTTATGATCTAAATTGGTTTCAAAAACGAATCTTCAAAGTATCATTGCTCATGTTGTTAGTACACATGTTTTTAATTTGATTTATGCATTTTAAATATGCTAATTATCGTATTTAAAAAGCCGACATCTAACATTTAAGTTAGAGAAATTATTTTATGAACCCTTCCTTCCATATCAGTTATGGTCTCTTTTCAGTTATTTAATAATATCCAATAATTTGTTTTATCTTGAATCTTGAATCCTAAATAGGTTTGAGGTTCGAGGTTTAAAATTTTGAGTTTAGGATTTGAGGTTTGAGGTTTAAGATTCGAGTTTGGGATATAAGGTTTAAAGTTTAGGGTTCAAGATTTGAGATTTGAAATTTGGGATTTAAGGTAAAGAATTTATCAAAATTATATGCTAAAAACATGAAAAATTTTGTTAAAACATCATTAAATAATTAAAAAGGTATAATAAATAATATAGTGATAAGGGGACAATAAAACAATTTCTCTTCAAGCTAATGATTAAGCTAATGAAAGTATGTAATTGATATAGTGATAAACTGTTTTAAAATTTAAGACCAAATTAAATTTAGGTTATAATTTGTGGATGTTTAGAATAATTAATTTGAAGTGTGGAGATTACACTATTAGGAAAAAAAAACTCAAATTTAAATATTAAAAATAAATTATTAAAAATGGCTGACATAAATTTAAAAATAATATTATTAATTAAAAATATATAATCACGGAACCCTAAAAAAATAATTTTCATAAATATGAAAATTCGACCCACATAATCGAACCCAACCAACATAAATTTTTAAACATAATTACAATTTTAACACTCCAAGTGTTCCTTTTCTACCCTTTCTAAAAAATTCCCAAGGGCTGACAACCAAGACATACATGAGTAGTCAACCAAACCTAAAAACTTAAATCCTCAAAAATAACAACAAATAATTCACCGCATATCCAAAAAATAATACTTGTATTTGACACATATCTAACATTTATGTACAATTACAACTTCCACATATATGGAAAATCGTTATATTTAACACATATTGACATATATCTCAACATTTGTGTAGAATTACAACTTTCACGTATTTAAAAAAATACTTGTATTCGACACATATCCCAACATTCATGTAGAATTACAACTTCCACATATCCAAAAAAATATTTGTATTCGACACATATTAACATATATCTCAACATTTGTGTGGAATTACAACATCCACATATTTAAAAAAAAATACTTGTATTCGATACATATTAACACACATTCCATCATTCGTGTAGAATTATAAATTACACATATCTAAAAAATATTTGTATTCGACATATATCGACACATATCCCAACATTCGTGTAGAATTACAACTTCCACGTATTTGAAAAATACTTCCATTCGCCACATATGAATAATGTAGAATTACAACTCCCATATTAAAAAGGTGTACATTTTACAACAAGGTGAAGCTAAAGTCAAATGGTTTTAAGAAAACAAACAATATCATAATTGGGTATTTAGGGTTTGATATTACACAGGGGCATCAATCAATCATATGAAACAAGAAATGGAATGACCAAAGACATGAATGAATCGTACGAAAGCGTTGCTGAACCTCTATAACCTGAGTCCTTTTCCTTGAATTTTTCTGTCAATCCCTGAAAATTACAACAATCATCATGAATTCATAGTCCCATTTTTTAACCAATACCAGAATCTTCAATCAAACAACTGCAAACTATTTCCTATCCGATTTTATCATAAAAATAAAAAATTTGGGCCTTACCAACTAGAATCCAAAAAGATCTTAACTCAAACAAACCCAAATTTAAACAATCCGAACCCAACATGACCTAAACTTATGTTGCTTGGACTCTTTATTTTGGTTGAAGTACCCAGTTTAGACCCTCTGTTCGACATGTGGATATAAGAATATAACCTCCAAAGATCTTTCAAATGCATCAAAAATCTTACAGAAGTCTAACCATACCCATGTGAAATACGTATCTATATCCAATACACACACCTGTGTTCGAGTAATATAGACCTGAACAAATAACCTAAATTAAACCTAAAGTGACTAGAACTCAAAATACACCAAACCTATAATGACTCAACCTAAAAATAAATAAACCTCAAACCTGAATGACCCGAACATAAACTAATCTTCAACAAAATTGACCCTAACCAAAAAGACTGAAAAAATTTAAAACTATATTGACTCAATCCAAAATCAACCTAATTTGCCCAATTGACAAATATAGTTAAACCCTATAAGTGGGGCAAAATCAATTTTGATCGCCAATCCGGTTTTCTTATCATTACTAATAATCAACAATTTTCCAGATGAATTAAAAGAGTTTAAAAATAAAAAAGGATATGAAAAGGGAGTGAGCAATCTCTAACCTTGACGATCATCCCACATCTGCAAATCAAAATAGAAGATGAGAAATCAACATCAGTCAGACAGTAGATTATCACATTTCAAATCTTTGAAAGGAAAAAAAAGAAAAGGAAAATGAAGAGAAAAATGTTGCAAAGAAGAAGCCTTACTCAACAAAACTATCGAAATTTAGTCCATTATCATACTTGGAAATTAGAAGTTGAAGAACAGAAGGTGGAATTGCATATCCAAGACTGTATAAAGCATCCCTTAGTTCCATCAAATCAATTTTCCCACTCCTATCTCTATCAAATCTCTCAAATACAGCCTACAAAATTTCGTATCCATGAACATTAATCGAGTGACTAAAGATGATGTTAAATCGATGAATGCTATGTTGCTCGGACTCGAGCAGTTGGATGCAAGTATATTCCAACACGAGGATATTTATGTATTTGTAAAGTTCTTAAAAGATAGTATCTTTGTATGTGTATGGAAAATCAGAGCAAATATTTAATCGCTTACCCGCCAATGACCAAGGCAGCTCCAGAGTGCAGCAAACTCCATGGGGCCTGAAATTGAAATTTTTTACAACAATCATTTAATGGAGCTGTTTTCAAAGGAGAAGTCGAGAAAGCTAATGAGTGCCTAAGAGCAACTTAAAAAATTTCTTATACTGATTATGTAGCATGACTTACGTGAAAATGATAAACGCTAAAGTGAAGTCACCGTTTCATACAACCTTTTCTTATCAAACCTAAGCTGATGTATGATATCAACATTAAATATATTTGTTTAAGTTAGGCTCAAATTACAAGTTCCGAGTTCTGCTCAAGCTTTATCCATATTGTATATTTGGATAAACTAAGCTGTTTAGATCCATCCGTATTATACAAATAAAAAAGGACTGAATTGAAATAGGATGAGGCCCTAAATGTTTGAGTATATAATATATAAATAAAACCAATATATTATATAATTAAGGGTAAATTTAATCTTTGGTCCTGATCTTTACAATTAGGTTACTTCGGTATTTAAACTTAGCAATTAGGTCTATTGTAGTCCTGAACTTGAATTTCTTCAAGATTTGATGTTAACATTTGATGATGTTAACGCGTGACACAATCTCAAATTGTCATCATCAAAAGATCAAATTTAGTATCAAAATGGACTTAATTGCCAAATTGAAAAAAATACAATACCAAAATGAAACTAGTTGCTAAGTTAGGAAGAAAATTATTTACAATATATATAACTGAAAAGGCAAATTTCAAAAGCTAAGAATCCAAAAAGTTAAAGGAAAGTAGCAAGTGGTGACCATTATTTAATTGAATGGGTCCAGGAAATAAAAGCAATGCTAAAATCCAAAAAAAAAAACAAAAAAAACGTTGGAATGCGATCATACTCAAATTTGAATCTGATAGCTTTGCATTTAAGCACATTAAAATAAGCAAATAAATAAAACAGCACCATGGCAGTTCAATTCAATCAAAGAGTTTTGTGGTAAACAGTGATTTTAAGACCATTAATTCTTTGGATTCAAGTCTCAATTTATGCAGATAATTTCTTCAATTTTATGTTGAAAATAGTTAAAAAAACAAAAAACAAAAGAAATTAACTTACCAATTCTGAGTGAATCATAAGGATTCTTGAACAAGAACATAAGCAACCTTATAGTCCTAAGATTAAACCTCTGGTAACCTGAAGACAGTGCCTGCTGCAACTCATATTCATCGATGAATCCACTTCGATCCCTATCTACCATTTGAAACGCCCTTATAACATCTGGAGATGTTCCTGCTGGAAATCCGCCACCACTCGGCCCATAACTTGATGATGACGAAGGCGGCGGAGACGGCGTCGGGTACTGTCCGTAATAGCTCTGGTGCTGCGGCGGCGGCGGCGGCGGCTGGTGGTGGTGGTCGTATGACTGTGGAGGCAGCTCCGGCGCCGATGGAGCCGTGGAATGAGATGAATAAGGCCTTGAAGTTGCCATTTGATTTCAAATTTCAAATACAATTGATTTTTTGCTTTATGGATAATTTGAAAAAAAAAATTCAATTTCAAAGATCTTTGTGCAGAAAGTAGATTTCCAAGTTGGCGGTGGCTTGTATTTATACTAAGGGCTAATTGCACAAGCTTCCTAAACTATGATTTAAATTTTAAATTGATTTTTAAATTTTTAAATATTTTTAATTAAGTCCTTAAAGTATCAAGAGGTCATATCAAATTGGATTTATCTATGGGTATCTGATAAATTGAAAAAAAAAATCCAATTTCAGGATCTTTGTGCAATTTTAAGTTGGCGTTGGCTTGTATTTATACTAAGGTTTAATTGCACAAACCTCCCTAATTTAAATTTTAAAATATTTTTAATTAAGTCCTTAAAGTATCAAATAAGGCCATTCTACTAGTTCAATTAAATATCAATTTGGATATATCTATTTTTGAAACATGCTCATTAAATTGTAAATATATGTATATTATTTGTATGATTAATTTTTATCTAAATTTTAAATATTTTAATTCACTTCTTAAAAATATCAATATTGTATGAATAATATTTTTCTATTCAGGGGCGAGACTAGGGGTAGGTAGGGGTCCAGTCCCCCTAAAATGAAAAATTTTTTATTTAGACTTTTTAAAATTTTTTAAATTTTAAATTAGTAAAGGTAAAATTACACTTTGTTCCCCTAAAAATATAAAAAACTAATTTAATCTTTTAAAAATTATAAAGATATAAGCTATTAAAATAGTGAAATTACATTTTTGCTATTGTAAAAATTATGATTTAATTTTGGCCCCTAAAAAAAATTTCTGATTTCGGTTCTGTTTCTATTATTTCAGTTAAATATCAATTTGGATCTCTTGTATATATATTTTTAAAACATTATTAAATTATAAATACTGAATATATACATATCAATCATATGTTTAATTTGGATCTAAAATGTTAAAAATAGATAATATCATTAAATTTTAAATATATATATTTAGCTCATCAAATTGAATGATATGATATTATTACTATTTTGAAATTTTAATTAAAAATATTTTAAAATTTGAGATAAATTTAAAATTTAGCTCATAATTTAAGTATCTATAATGAAATTAACCCTTTTAGTTAAGCAATAATAATGCAAAAGATAACATAAAATATAGAGTAAGGGGGCACGTGGTGAAGAAGACACATAATTTACGTAAGCGTGTATGGTACTTGCTATTAGGCGGAGTCGCTTAATTTCCATGTCTTCTAGAGTTCTATTTCTTATTAATGTTGTCTTTTTATTAAAATTTTTCAAAAAATTAATTATTTTCTTTTATTCTTTTAATGAATTAGTAAAATTATAATAAAGAGTTTAATTTCAATCTTAATCGGGTTTTAAATCGGTTCACATCGTTATTGTTATAGCAGCTTAAACACTTAGGTGATAATAATATTTCCTTTTATAAAGGATATAGACGAACTTAAAATAAATTTGAGTTGATCTTTTACAAATATGAACTAACTTGAGTAAATATAAAATATTTTAATATTATACTTAGACTCAACCGAACCTAATAATCTGACTCGGGCCATGAACATCTCTAATAAAAACCAAAACCGATTAAAACCAGTGAAATTACCTCTAAATAAAAAATATATATATGAATATCAACAAGATCATATAGATTCAACATTTCAACATAGATGATTTCACGCACAATCATTTTCCTACAAAGAGGAAAAAAATCCCAATCACACAATCTTAAAAAACTAAGCAGTTAGGTTTTTTTTTTTTTTTAATAGCTTAAAAGTTAGCTATTTGTGGAGATTGCAAAGGAAGTTTGATTAAATAATCATTCCATCCCACCAATTATATAATCCATATTCTAATATAAGCAAATCAATACGGCCGATACCGCCTGTTACTGTTGTCGTTGCTACCGTGCTTTCCCCTACTGCTTGAACTGCTACCGCTCTTGCCACCACCTCGATTACTACTTTGATGTATCGGCGGGCTTTGTAGTTGCGATCCCGGTTGTTGCCTGCAGCAATAGATTATCAAGGTTCAATCCTCAGGCAAGCAACCGAGTTAAGACAACCGGGTTGTATCACAGCTGGTTATTAGATGATATGTGACACATCCGGCTTTGTATGGAAAGAACGGGGATACGGATTTTAAGATGTATGAAATATTGGAATGGAAATAATGTGCTAAAAGTGCCATCAAGCCCTTGTAATAGGAGTTAGATTGTATTTTATCCATTTACTCAAAAGATAAACAAATTAGTCCCTATATGTTAGAATAGAAAACAAACTAATCTTTTCTATTAAAAATTTCATCAATTTCTATTAAAAACTGGTGTAGCTGACAAAATAACCATACAGTTACACATAACATCCTATGCGCACCTCATACGGATATACATAGACCAGTGTTTAATAGTAGAAATAGATAAAATTTTTAACAAAATAACCAGTTCACTTTTTAATCTAACATATGGAGACTAAATTATTCTTTTTTTAGAGAAGAAGGGCAAAATACAATTTGGCTACCAGTATAAGGGATTTCATGGTACTTTTACCAAATAAAGTTATTGAACTTACAGAACATATCCAACCCGGCCATCGGGTAAAAGCATTGGCATCATTGACATGCCAGTAGGTGTTGGTCCTCTTCCATAGATTAAGGGCTGTAGGAGACAAATTAACACAAAAAGTTTTAACCATGTTCAACAATCTAATGAACTTTTGCCTCTTTTCCTCGAGCACGCCAATGGCACACGAGAAAGGAAGGAAAAAAAGAAGGTTTTTCAAACTTAGAACCGAAAGCAAAACTGAAAACCCGAACAAACAAACAAATAAACAATCACCTGCAGAATATCAAGAAAAAAATGATGAAGATATGGATGGAAGCTGTTTAACACACCATCCTATACATGTATGGACGAGTATCTCACCTGTGGAAGGCCAGCAACACCGTATCCTGGACCTAGAGCACCATAGGCACCCCCAACGAGACCATACCCAACCTGAGGTGGATAACTAGGAAGAAAACCGGAATTCTGAGAACTTGAACCCCCTGAGGTCTTTTGATCAGTTTGTGGCTTTGCAAGAGAACACTCTACAACTTGTCCTGAAAAAACGGAATAATAATATTAGGAATTACATCCATTAAACAAAAATGTAAAATGGATAAGAACTCGATAATCACCATCCAATTCATATTTTTCTGTGTTCTTGAGTGCTTTCATGGCACAAGATCTCTCTGCAAAATGAACAAAACCAATTCTATTTCTCTCTTGTCCGGGTTTTGCAGGAGGCAGAACCACTTTAGTTATCTTTCCATGATGTTCAAATAGCTTCTTTAGCCGATCTTGTGTTACATCCTTTGGCAAATTCTTCACATACACGGCCTTTACCTACATAAGATAGGTTACCTTAGATTAACAAATCCAAAATATGATAAGGACGACACTGACGTTACCAACATGCTATATGCAAAAGAAAGTACGCATGTCAGCTTCAAAGGAAATGAAAAAGGAACAAAGTCCTCAAATGAGACAAGCATGAAACGTAAACTACCAAAAGAACCCCGCAAGAAGCTAGAAAGTGAAAGAGAGCAACTTAACTATACCTGAGAAGCAGCAGGAGAATCAGCATTCTTAGGATCAGCCCAGCTCACACTTGGAGCATTATCACCAAGCCTGAATTCCGTGTTCATCATCTTCTGCCTTGAATACTCGGCACATGCATTGTTATAATACTCAACAAAGGCAAAACCCCTGTTACTACCTGAGTTCTTCATATCCTGCAAGCACGAAGCAAATTCACAATATGACATTACCACTAAACATCCCCTTAGAGATCACAAGTAACCAATAATCGGCAAAAATGCACAAGGTCATTAAACTAACCTTCACTAATTCCAAACCTGTAACTCCATGACCAACCTCTGACACAACCTTCCTCAAGTCTTCCTCCCCCCAATTTCTCGGAATATTACCAATAAACAACCGATGTTTTGATTGGGATGTAGAACATCTAATTTTTCTACCCTGAGAGAGAAAGATAGAAGCCACAAAGTTACTTAACAACCAAAGAAACATGAATGCCGTTATCAGAAACAAATAGAACACGGAAGCAGGAACTCCCTATGAGATAATAGAAGACTTGTCACCTTAAATTCGGCATTATTTAGCTCATCAATGGCTTTAGAGGCCAATTCTACACTTCTAAAGGTCACAAAAGCAAAGCCCTTGTTTTCACTTGTATCTTTACCTTTCATAATCCGAACCTACCATAATAATTACGATGTGTCAATGTTTATCTCGTGAAAAGAAAAATAGGGTAAAAGGATCACGCACAAAAATGAATAAATTAAGCTAAAGAGCAAATTGGTCATTTCTAATAAAAGTTTCATCCATTTATACTGTTACAACTGGCATGGCTGACAAAATAATTAAACATTTACATGTAGTGTGCCATGTGTACCTTATGTTGATATATAAGGACCAGTTTTGAACCGTAAAAATGAATAAAATTTTTAACAAAAGGATTAGTTTGCTCTTTGATCTAATGTATAAAAACTATTTTGCCCATTTTTTGAGTAGAATGAGCAAAATGTAATCCTACTCTTAGCACAAGGGCTTCCAAGATACTTTTACCATAGTTTCTCACTATAGCAAAAGAAAATACCTCAGTAACCTCTCCAACAGATTCACAAAAATCCTTCAAATCCTCTTGAGAAACATCATGTGGTATGCCTCCAATATATACTTCGGAACCATGAGGAGGACGAGCAAGAAGCTCGGCACGTTTCTTCTTTTCATCCTCACCTTCAGCATCATCATCCCCATTAGCATTTTCGACATCTTGATCTTCCTCTTCTATTTCTTCTTCCTCCTCCTCCTCCTCCTCTTCTTCTTCTTCCTCTTCTTCTTCTACCTCCACTTCTTCATACTCCACCTCTTCTTCCATAGTCTCCTCGGGATCGTTATCTTCTTCATCAAGATTGATCCTCTCATCAGATTCAGCAGGCTGTTCAGGCTCATTTGGTCCCTTTGGCCTCGGCATCTTATGTATCTATTTAAACAAGCTTGCAAGGCAATTCTGAAGAAGGCACAGAGGCCAGAAGAATTCAAGGGAAGAAGTACACACATATTGAAAGGAGGAAACAAAAATGATGGCCAAAAGGATTTTCAGATATGTATCTCAATTGAAACCCGTGTCACGAGCTAAAAAGATTCAAAGGGGTTGCAAGGTATAATTAAGCAGTCGATTTTAAAGAGAATGGAAAAAAAAAAAGGAATTTCCGAATGATAATTAAGAGGCTTATGTAGTTGGTGCAAGTTTTCAAGGAATATGAACTTGCTCAAAATCAGAACAAGAGTCACAAGACTGCTGTCGAAAAAACAAACAAAAAAGAAAATATTGACATGTTTAAGCTTAAGCCAGCTTCATACGAAACGTAATGCAAACTTACAAAACAAAATTAAAATATATATAAATCAGGCATGACTTTAATGGAAAATGAAAATCAGGCATCATATATATAACCTAATGACGAAAAAGTAAAACCAGTCTCAAACTAAATATACAATCACTATACCCTGGTAATAACTTTACATATAATATAAGCATCAAGATTCTTACAGATACGTAGTTCATCCAGTAAAAGTAGAGACTCTTGTATCAGGACTCAAATTGCATTTTGCCCCCACTACTCAAAAAATTGGGTAAATTAATACTTATACATAAGATCAAAGGGCAAATTAATCCTATTAAGAATTCTATCCATATATACGGTTAAAAACTGGTTACTATATGTACACGGAACATGCCACATGTCATTATATGATTATTCTGTTAGCCAATCCAGTTTCTAACAGTACAAAAGGATGAAATTTTTAACAGAAATGATCAATTTTCTTTTTAATCTAACATATAGAGATCAATTTGTCCAATTTTTTTTGAGTAGAGGGGTCAACATGCAATCTGACTCTTAGTACAAGAGCCTTAACTGGTCCGGATTGAGTATCAATAAAACAAGTTTTATGATGGTTCAAAATCTCTCGAAATTATAGAGAGTGCACCCCAATCAACAAATTCAAGAAATTTAAGAATAAGGCCAATAAAACAACACAAAAGTTCTAACAATCTGTCTTTTTTGGTATACTAATTAAGGACTAAATTGCAAAGAATGTCATATCTTCCAAGCTACTTATTACATTTCTTAGCAAATCTCAGCATATACATAGCCTCAACTAGGAAGCTTTTTTTTTCCCCTTTTTTTCCTCATGCCTAAAATAAACTCTTTGCTCCACTAAAAGTTCAAATTTGAAGTTCAAAAAATTTCAAAAACCCCATTGAAGTTCAACAAATACCCACTTCAAATGAGCTCTGAATTAAACGAAATGAGGGGGGAAAAAAAGAAATTAAACCCACTCTTTTTTCTCGAGAAACAAGCAGAAATTAGTACTATTTTAATTATGGGTTTTAAGAGAGAAAGAGAAAAATACCCGAGTTGGAGCTGTAGAGAAAGAATTAAGAAGCTTCGACAGCTGAGAGAGAAAGTGGCTAAGCTTTAAAGTGTAAAGGTTGGAAGTAATAAAAGGAAAAAAGGAACGCCTAGATTTTCTTTTCCTTATTTTCTCGGGAAATAAGCATAATATGGGTTGAAAGCTTGAATATAGAAAAACAAACAAGCCCTAAAACAGCTTTGATTGAAGAAAGGTTGTACTTATCTTTTAATAATCCATTTTTTTCACATTTTTTTTAACAAACCATGAACAAATGAATTTGAAGCAGATCTTTATTGATTTTTTTTTTCGAAACCACCCACAGTTATAGGAAATTTTATTAAAGGCACTCAACTTTCTTATCATTTAATAATATACCACTAATAATAATAAATATTCACTTATGGGTTTTCTGATATAAATACCACATTAAGAATCAGATTGCATTTTATTCTTTTATTAAAAAAAGACAAATCAGTTCTTATATATTAGATCAATGAGCAAAATGATCCTTCTATCAAAAATTTATATTTTTATTGCTAAAAATTAGTTTTTATATGTCAACATGATATATATATATGATACGCCATGTGTAACTATCTAGTTACTCTATTATTACACCAATTTTTAATAGTAGAAATGATTAGTTTATAACTAAAACATTAAATGTTCAAATATGACAATTCACATGTACTTCATTTTAATTTTTTTTATTTTTAATTTTAAATAATTTTATAATTTTTAAATTATTATTTGACATTACAATGTCATGTTAAAGTAAAGGCGAACTATCACGCAAATTGTCATCTTAACATCATTAAAAATTTAATATTTTAATTAACATTTTCTTTTAAAAAAAAGCTGTTTGATTTTTTTAAAAAGATTAATAATTAAATTTAACTAAAAAATAAAAACTAAATTAACAAAATATATAAATATTAAATACATTTGAGATTATCATTCCTGAAATCTCTACATTCCTCGTTGTTCTTATTCTCACTCAAAATGGCAAAATAAGTGTTCCCAAAATCAAAGCCTACATTTATGTTTTACAAATTAAAAAAGAAAAGTACATTTCCTAATAGCAACCATTTGGTTTATGAGAGGCAAAGGAATTTGCTAATAAGGTAAAATAGGTAAAATGATAACAACAATCTATGTTTTACCTGAAGTTTGGGTGAGTGTCGGAGACAGATAAGTATCCAAGACTGTTATACTCAAATTTTCCGAAGTTTTCCCATATGTTTCGAAGATCATACCCGTACGGGTAGAGCCCCGATAACACGAATCACTCGTTTCCGGAAAGGGTGTAGGGAGATATCAAAAATATTGGGAAAATGTAATCTTTTATTTCTATTTCATGTATTCCAATACACTTTGGGTGATATCTTCAAGGAAGGATACAAAACCCATGACACTTGTTAGGCCGGTTCCGTTGACATCTTGTTCCTCGATAAGGTAGTTCTCGAACACCGAGGCATCGTCTTGCCCTCCTCGGATGAATATGAGTTTGGGGGTAATACAACGTTCTTGCTTCAATTTGTTAATCGTGGACCGTAACAAACCTGTTAAGTATACAATGGCCTCAGAATAAATCACAAGCTAAAACGGTTTCCATTTCGACTTGTAAAAATCAACTTGTTTGTGCAAGTGATAAAAGAGCTTACAGTCGTGGGGTGGAGGAAAAGGAAGGCTAGGATCTGCAGTAGATGAGTAAAAGACGATTAATGTCGTATATGCATCGAGGAAAAATATCGGACTACCACTGGTGATCAGTGCAGCACGACTCAATGAGTGCCGTGGATAGGCTTGTTTATCTGGTGTTGAATATGATGTTAGGACTGGATAGATTGCACGGTGAAGAGAACTTGGTTCCAACGCACTGCACCATATGTATGGGAAAAACGAAAAGAAGATCAAAATATGCGGTAAGAATACGAGTTTGCATTTACACTAACATTACAATTAAATCCTCTACCACGTGTTTGAATCTGTTAATTATTTAAGAGATTGTAGCATAAAGAATAACCCAGATCCAAAAATGGAAGTACCATATACCTGAAAAGACATTGCACATAGATCCGGTAGTCAGGGTGAACACCTTCTTCGTGGAAACGCAGAAGAGGGTTTCGAAGCAAAGCAAAAACCAATCGAGGCAAAGGTTGCAGTTGGGGGCATTGCGAGAATGTAACATCGAGCTGACCCATGATAGAACTACTTCCGTTCTTGTATTGGATAAGGTTAAAAGCCTCGTTATATTGAGAAGTGAGGATTACTAGCCAATCATGAAGCAACATCCTGCCCTCTCTAACTCCTTCCTCCAAAGAGGCTAATATGACCTGTAAAATTGACAATATGCATATAAACTACTAGAGATGATACTCAGAAACAAAATGCTCCAGAACCGAGCATGAACACATGCATGGAAAAGTCAAAAAGAGAGACAAAGAAAGAAGGTGAACCTTGTGAACAAGCAATGATAGAACCACTTCAGGATCAACACTATCATAAAGTTCATTAAGATTTCGGGCTGTTCCATACTGCAAAGTTCGTATCCTAAGTCTTCGTTTAATAGAATGTTTGCCTCTGCATAAAAATGTCACATCAAGCCAATCCAAAAAGTAGCGCCAGAAAGCAATATTGTTGATCAAATAATTTTAATGATTTGAACTTCTAGAAGATTTTGTATGAATTATGATAAACCGAATTCTAAGTTCCTCAACCTGCAGATGAGGCTAGAATATTCATGTCCTCATGAATGACACTCGCAAGTATACTTACAAGGTTTTTCATATTTTTAGACCGACAAAGCTGGTAAGAGTGATTTAGGATCAGAATTTCCAATAGGAATAATATACCTACTAGAAGAAAGCAATTCAGAACCAGGGAGTTCCTCGGGGGGCACGACAACAGTGTATTGAAATGCAATCTGCACCATGGGTTGTTCAGATGAATGCCTGTAAAGGAGGAGCGATTATACAATCTGAATATATTAACATTGATGCTCCTCAAAATGTTATCACCGAAAAAAATGTGGAAGAAAACAAAGAAAATGGAAAGGGGGGATGTTTCAAGCATTCAGGTGGTTACAATTGGTCCATACAAGAAATTAACATAATGGAAAGATGCAAATAACATATAATCAAAATAAAGATAATTGTCACTGGGCTATTCATACCTTGAAAAACCAACATTATTAGCAAACTCAAAGTCATAAGCATATGTTGCATACGAATCACAGCAAATAATGTGTTGCACATTTTCATATTGCGGATCTGGGAAGAAGTGACCATACTGCAAAAGAAGGGAAAAAGAAGTGAGAAAGCAAGAACTGATATATAAAGTTCCTTAGCAAGATGAATTGAAAGAAGTAAGAGGCAGTTACGGAATGGCCAGGCTTGAATTCAGTAGATGTCCTCAATCTTAGTACACAATTAAAAGCATATGGTCGACTTAGCATTCGATACCTGCAAAATAGCATTAATAGAACTGAATTTAGTTTTTATGTCATTAACAAAAGTAATGATGAAGTGCTGAAACAAAAATATGCACAAAAATCCATCTTTAAAAAAAAAAAGAAGAAGAATAAATTAGAAGTGTATCTAACCTGAAAGAAAATAACTATTCTACCATCCTTTTGTTATGCCATTAACCAATAGAACAACATTTTAGTCCATTAAAACCTAATGATAGAATTTGAGGAGAAAACAATTGTACTTACATGTCCTGCGGAAGTGTTGAATCATCTGTATTTGAATACAAGAACAGTGAGCCACCACTTTCTATGCTAAGAAATTTAAGAGAAGCCAAATCTGTATACTCATTTGTAACGGCAAAAATGTCCACACAAACACCAGCTTGAACAGCCACAGCAGCCTGTAAAATATGTCAAGGATACATTCTCAACCCATACAGCTAAAATTAGAGAAACTGAAAGTCAATCCAAATCTACCAGATCTTTGTAGAATGGTGTCTGCTCTGGAAGTAAAGCACGGTCTGCATCCTCTCCTTTACTGGCATATTGCTCACCATACCTTCTTGTATCAAGTTGCCCAGGTCCATGATCGGGAGGACCCGAGAGAAAGGCAAAGACTCTAGCTGCAGTTGCGCACAGAGACACAACAGTATGTAGCACATTACATAGATATTTATGATGCTAAAAAGAAAAAACAATAGATAAAGATATTGCACTTTAGAAGACCTCTATGCTTATCGCACATACCTAATGCAAATGTATTTCCATATTCTGACCCAAGGTAATTGCAAAGAGCTTCCATTGCCATACCAAAACCTCGACCACCCATCAATACGCCATCTAACTCTTGACCTGTTCCTGGGGGCGTTCTCTCCCATGAAGTAGTTGGTCTGAGAATTTCAAGTGCAGATGTGATACGATCCTTACAAGTATCAACCTGTATAGGTTATTGATTTCAAGGAGACCAGTAAATACTAAATTACATAGAGGTTCGATTGATATAAACAAGGCAACAGAACAATATCATAACTAAAAGACGCTACCAACTAGGCTTTTTACCAAATACAGACAGATATACCTCCCCGCTCCTTTTCCCAATTCTATTCTTATAGAATAACTATTTCATTCTTTATATATACCATTCAGAGAATCCAATGGGCCACCCGTATGTTTTATAAAGGGCTGTGGCAGAGGACAAAAATAAAGGAAAACAATAAGTGAAGATTACATACTGGAGCCAGGAATTGTAACAAAGGCATGACATCTTCAAGCTCAATTGGCAAGGTACCCTCCGCATCTTGAGGGATAAAAACATTCTTTACAACAGGTATAGGCCCTTGAACATCATATAACCCTAATTTGTGGCTGAAAGTGGCAAGGCCAAAAAGGGACTCAGGTGCAAGAGCTGCAATAGAAATGAAAATGAAGGAAAGAATCAACCTTCCAAGAACAAAAATCAAGAATAAACAAAATGAATAAATCATTTTTATCCAACACTAGAGAACCTTCCAATGCCGCCTGCAGTGCACTTTTAGTAAGCTCCAAAAATTCTTCAGAAGCTGAAAACAAAAAGGAAGTTTTATATAAGTCTATGTAGATTAAAGAATAGAAATAAGAGCATAATGAGGTAGTCATCATGCATGGTATCTGCAAAAACATTAAGAGAAGACCTGAGTCAAAGACCAACTGCCTTTACTCTCCCCCCCCCCCCAAGGGAACATCCTACTACAAGCAACATAAAAACTCATATTTATTACACAAAAGCAATCTTTGTTAAAAGTTAAATGTCAAACAACTACTAGATGCCCCCATATTCATTTTTACTATATATACACGGAGGAGCCGCATGTAAACATGAACTAGTATAAGAAAATAAGGCATATAGATTGAAACCTGAGTGTATCAAATAACATAAAATGTGCTTTAACACTTTGTCACTATCAACTGCTGCATTCAATAATCTTTTTCAGTTTCTTATAACTTCTTTGTACTTTTCACTCTAGAAATGGTCTTAACTACATAATACTCAAATCCAATACTTTAACTTCTGCAATAATTTTCATCACTCAAGAGTGTCCAATTCAAAATATTTCTTCCACACAAATTTGCAGGAAAGAATTAAAACTAGAAAAAAAAAAAGAAACAAAATCCATTTCGTTACCATAAATTCAGCACAAATAATTTGAAATTCAGATAAAAATAATTACAATATTAGAACATTAGAACAAAGTGAAGATCTCACATGACAAATCAACGGCCGCAACATACACCGGACGAGCATGCAGAATTTCCTCCTCCGATCCTTCCACTACACAGAAACAATAAAATCAAAGAGTTAATGTAGTTAAAAAAATCATTATCCCTCACTTTCTTCATAATTTTTTCTGAGCAACCAAATCACACTTACAAGGA
Source organism: Gossypium hirsutum (assembly GCF_007990345.1). Classification (NCBI taxonomy): domain Eukaryota; kingdom Viridiplantae; phylum Streptophyta; class Magnoliopsida; order Malvales; family Malvaceae; genus Gossypium; species Gossypium hirsutum. The sequence continues at coordinate 801,430 of NC_053431.1, forward strand.
AACTCGAGATCGACAAAAGACGACATCATTTCAGCACAAGACTGAGGTCGAGAGTATCTAGCGATGGCTTCAGAAGAGAGGCCGTTGAGCGTACCGCAAAGAGAGCAATTCCATGCCCATTGATCGAGCTCGCAATAGGTGTTGAAATAAGCGTAGCAATTCTCGCATCGAGGTAAAAGATGTCCGTCCGATCCATAGACCGGCGCTTGACCGTTCTCGTCTTTAGCAGCGAAAGGTGTTACCGTTAATCCCCAAGGAATGCCACAAGCTTCTTGCGCATCGGAATCGATCGGGAACCGTGTCACCGTCGCACGAACCGCCATGGTTTTTCCGTATCCTTTTTTCTTTTTCTCTTTCTAAATTTTCCCGGAAAATAATATGGTCGTTTTTCCCTGCGGTGTATGTTAGGAAAAGTGATATTCGTGGAGATAGCCAATAAGAAACAGAGAATATGCCACGTTGGAATGTGGGCGATGACGTGGCAGATCTCCTTTTATTTTTAATTCGAGTTTTTTTACTTAAAGGACTTTTCTTTACTCCTAAAATTTCAACTCAAAAGCTAACTCTTTAGTATATTAATTAAATTCTCATATATATTGCTTTTTTGTTTTTTAATATGAATAATGTTATTTTTAATTGACTAAAACAATATTTAATATTAAATAATTAATAAAAGTATATTAAATTAATGATAAGACTTTAATATAAATTTTAAAAATAAACCCCATCATTTATAAAAGGTATAATTCTAATTTTAATTTTCTATGTGATAAAATTTAAATTCAATGAATTGTTTAAAAAATATCATTTATTTTTTAACAGAGTTAATATTTTTAAAGATTTTAAAAATATTTTTTATACAAAAAATAATAACTCTATTATATTTTAGGTTAAATCATACAATTAATCTCTAATTTTTTTTTTGTTTTGAACAATTTATTTTTTTTTCTTTTATATTAAAAGATGTGAAGAATGGGAAAAAATAGAGAGAGAAGCATGAGAGAATGAAAAATAAAGAATAAAAAAGAAAGCTAAAAGCACATAGAAGGAAAAAAATAAATTGCTCAAAATGAAAGAAATATGGGGACTAATTGTATAATTTAACATAAAATTTTTGTTTAAAATAATAATTTAACATGTTACGTCAGCTTACCTTTACATCGTTGTTAACATAAATGACAAAATCAAATATAAGTTACTAAAATATAACCTGGGGGCAGTGGCAGAGCCCTGACCTCCTAAAATAAAAAATTTTCTATTTAGGCTCCGTTTGTTTGCAGGTAAAATGTTTTCTGGAAAATGATTTACTTTTTTGATGTTTGGATGAATCTGTGTAAAATATTTTCTGTTGTTTGGTAGATTTCCTGAAAATATTTTCCTGAAAAGCTGTTTTAATAAAAATTTATATATTTAAGAATTTATTATATTTTCTTTGTTTGATTGAGTTTGGGGATGTTAAGTGAGCCTTGATCATTAATGGCCAAAATTAGATCAATGCTTATTTGTTGTTGTTCTTGTTCTGGTGTTTTGTATCTTAAAGCTAATAAGTTTAATTTTTAACTAATGAATAACAATGTCATCTTTTCAAGATTTATGTTGATAATGCAGTGATAATTACCTTCCAAGGCTATTCATACTTTTTTCGTTTTTCACATCAAGCAAAGTGATATTGAGAGCTAAAAATAACACACACATTTTTTCTTAACCTCTTAAGGATTGATTTTATATATATTTTCCAATTAAGAAAAGTATTAAGTGAGGGAAAGCTACCTTTGCCTAAAGTCAGTGCATATCATCAGCCTCATAGAGCATCAAAAGTAGTCCTAACAAATCACTCACCCGTTAAATGGAACTATACTCCTGAGACTCAAACCCAATGCTTACAAGTGTATTAATAAGTACTCGATCAACTGAACCGGCATTTTTTTATAATTCTCAAAATTGCATCTCTAAACTCCTGCTGAGGATTTTGTTGAAGCAAATTATTGTGTGTTATAATCAAGCTACATCACATTTTCATCTAATGCCATGACTTGGCAAGGGCCGAGTAAACACGAATCATGATTCATTAGATGAGGTGATTTACTTGCGTAGAAGGCCTCAGATCAGAAGACCACAATAGTGCAGACGACCAACTCTATAAGCTTTTAAACATAAGACTTGAAATTATGAGATGCTTTGCTCGTGTCTTGTGGCACTTTTTAGAGGTACTTAACAGCACAGTACTACACCCAATAGGAAATATGAAAAAGGGGGACTTTCATTTTGCTTCTCATAACAAAAGTTTATTAGGAACTTCCCAAATTTCTACACTTAGCATTTAAGTTAAAAGATGGAGGGAAACGGAGTGATTTGAGTCCAACCGTGAATCAAATATGTTGCAAACCGTAATTAGCCAATTTTTCATCTAGGACTTGCAGTTACAAGGGGAATTCAGCTGTACTTATAACAATTTGGTCATTCAGCCAAATTTGTAGACAAAAACCAGCATGTGATACAATTTAACTTCCTCAACAATCGCGAGTACACCCAACTAACCGAAAAGAATAACATGAATCCAAGGCCTCTTTAATATCAAGCAAAAAAAAAAAAACACATTCACCTCCCCCCTCTCAAACAGATACCTTTCAGCAGGAATGAAATTACATATAAGCTATTGCATTTACAAGATATCCATGTATTTGTCCTGATCTTGTGCATTACCAGGTAATTGAGCAACTTCAGTATGACACAGAGTTGCAGGGTTTGCTCTATAGATATGCCAAGCTGGGGCAGATTGTACGCGGAGATTATGATCAGTAGTGAGCAACAACTCTTAGAAAATTCTTCTTCCAACCATTGTTTCGCTGCTTCCCCAGAAAGATTGACCATAATAAATTAATCTAGGATCTCCCCCTCCTCCAATTCCTCAGCAAAGAAAACTCCCCTCGAATTTGAAAGGTCTGTTCTATCTTCTGTTTCTGGTTGCTTAGCAAATTCACCTTCTAAATCAAGAAAGTCATCAGGATTAATTTCGGCAATCAGGTCTGAATACGCATCTATTAAGCCTTGATCAAAATCAAACTCCATGTCATCAAATAATCCAGAGTCCTTAGCCTGGAGGCTGCAATGTACCCTGTTTCCTGCCCCGGCTCTCGCCGACAAAGACAAAACTGAGTTACCACCGAATGCTTTCTCAGACTTGTTTTGAGAAGGGATTTGATGCATTGGAATTGACAGCACATGCTTCATAAGATCAAAGACCTGAGGTTCTAAAGAGCTACCATTGTCTTCTATTTCCTCCTCCTTGAAGGTAACACCTTTTGGTATTTCATTATCAGCACCACTAGAATCTTTTCCCTCTGGCCCCTGAGTGACGAGATGATTCTCCCTGATAACTTCAAAATCACAGTGTTCCGAAGGAAGAAACACATGAATCACAGGATACTCTAGAACAACCATATCAGCTAATAGTTTCCGTAATGGGGCCTTTATGTCTAACTCCCGGAAAGGCGATTTGGATCCCTACAATAACACAAGAAAATCATCTATAGGATGGACAGAACATTTTCAGCAGACAAGAACGTGAAAAGGCAAGCATCAATACATATAAGCTATAATCCAAGGTCAAAATAGACAAGCCAATTGTCTTCAATCCAGGATGTCTGCATTAAACATGATCTAGATATCATGATTTCAAGAATCTGAGGTAGAAACTTCAGTAAATTGCGCATATCTATAGGATCACAAAGCTTAACTCCAATTTAAACTTGGAAATGCCCCAAATGCTAAACTGCAGAAATATAGAAAAATCGAGCAAACAACCAACATGCTCTGCATGAGTATGTGCAAGTTGGTGAGTGTATAACTCAAAAGAATAAAAAAGAATGAAACCCAGAGGCCTAAATCACCTTAGGGTATTTTCGGATAAAAAACTTGAGGGAGTCGAGCTGCTCCTCGCAGAACTTCCTAAGAGGATGATTCCAGGGACTAGGTTGGAGATGGTTTTCAATTAATGAACAGAGGCTTGTATCTTCATGTATACTGGCAAAAAATAAAGCATCAGTTATCTATTAAACAATCATCTAATAAAAGACAATATATAGAGAAGATGGGGAAAGCTCACCCATGGTCAAGTAAAACAACATCTGCAGAGTGAAACCGCCATTCAATGGTCCATGAAATATACTTCTTCCTATAGACAGAGCAAAACTTGTAATTAAGCGTTTGCTAGGGAATTAATCTTAACAAAGGTATCATACAGGGAACAACCTGTGGTTAAATCGAGTTTGATTAGTTTCCCTCTTAGACATTCCAGAAGGCAGAAACAAGAGCTTAGTTCTGCGAGAGGCAGCAGCAGTGCGGAGGTTTCGAAGAGGGTGTGGTAGCTTAAAACGAGGATGATGTCCACCATTGGTAGTGTTACATAGTTTGGACCTTATTCTTGTAGCAGATTCAGCGACCCTCTTCGTTTCCTCCAGCAGATTATAATCTACAAGCAATTTAGGTTCAGTAAAGATGAATGGGCTCGTACAAAAACAATAAGTAAATAAATAGGAAAAGGAAGTGGAAGTGAAACCGGAGAGGAGAAGATTATCGTCGAAGCGAGAGAGGGGAACAAAGGAAGTGATGTTGCGTTTGCCAGTGCAGCCAGTGCGTTGCTTGTGAGCATTAACGCAAGGGAGGCTGCAGGTGCGGAGGCAGCAACCTGGGCACTTGTATTTTGACGCCTTCTTTTTGCACTCTTCGCAATCCCCAATCTTTGGTTCCTCCATTTTCTTTACGAATGAAAACAGGGGGTGGGAACAAGGGTTTTACGCCTGCATCGAAGCTTTTGCTAGGGTTTTTTTATGAAACACTTTTCTGCAGTACCGCCTCTGTTATGGATTTCTTTTATTCCCTGAAACGCTGCGTTTTTTGCCCCCATCCCGGACCACAAAAATAATACCATGTGAAACACAACATTAGTCGAAACAGAACACAAGGGAGAATAGAAGAAGAAGAAGGAGAAAAGTTACCTGGATGAGAAGAAGAAGGACGATGAACGGCGCACTGAGTTTGGAAAATGTCTTACACGAAAAAGCAAGCAATTTTACCCGTGTCCCGCCTCAAAAATAATAAAAATTTAATTTAATTTTTACAAAATTATAAAGATATAAACTATTAAAATGATAAAAGTTACATATTTATTATCGTGAAAATATATAAATTTCAGCCCCACAAAAAAATTGGAAACAACTTTTTAATGGTATAAGACTAATTTGATCTAGCTCCTATAGTACAAAGACCTCTTAAGTACTTTAACTAAATTTTAATTATACTTTGATTTGACATAATTTAATATATTTACTTTTTATAATATTTTAATAAATCCATAAGTGATGATGTGAATATTTTTACTATTATTACATGTAGTGTCATGCCAAAATTTAATATTTAACTAATAATAAATTTAATTTACCACTGATTGAGGCTGTTTTAGCAAAAATTCACATAATTACTTTAATGTTGACTTATTAATTATTAACATCCAAACAAACTAATGAAAGGACCCAATTGATATGATATTAGTACTTTTAAGGACTTAACTATAACATTTCAAAGTTTAAGAACCAATTTAAAATTTGTATCATCGTTTGAGGATATATGATACAATTAACCTCTACTGCGGGTAGAACCCTTTAAGTGTCCTATACTCAAGGTCAAGTGCGATGCATATAAATCCCAGAAAAAATGGATGAAATTGTACTATTTATGCCATGGAAGGAACATAACCAACTGGTCTCAAAAAAGTTTGGTTTATTTTCAACTATCCGTGCCATATTTCGGTTCTAAAATCCGATCGGTTTCGTGTTAACCTCAGTCCTGGGTTTCTTTCTTCTTATCTGGAGATATCATATACCATCCCGAAGCACTTGCAAAGGTTACAACACCAGCAAGAACTGCATAGTTTTGATACTTATCGGTCGATACTTTCTCAGTCGACGAAGCTCTTGATGTTGATGTAGAGCTACTAGGCTTAGCATCAGTCACGGAACCCCCTGAACCAACAGCTGGTTGCTCCCCTGGTTTCGGTCCCTGAACATTTCAACAATTCCTTCAATACTAATGACTCAAAATTTATGCAATCATGGGCGTAAAAACCTTAATCGTTAACCTATTACATGACCTAATTACTCGCTAAAACTAGTCCACACGGAAACCGCTATAGCACATTGGCAGCTAATATAAATTTCATCACATGAGATGAGATCGAAACCATAGCTTTCGACATTCAACATGCTCGACAAATGAAATACAAAGCATCATATCGGCATGCATAGTTTCAAGTGTTTTCGCATGTAATATATCGGCTGCTGCATAATATGGCTTGTGGGAATAAAAAGGTTGATTCGATGAGTATTTTGCTTGAATTATTTAAAAAAATCCCTTTAAGCATCTAATCTGAATTCTACGAATTTCAGGTCAAAATCGATCAAAGACTAAAACGATAAGAGCTTACCTTGCGTGCAAGTTTCTCCAATTTCTCTTTCTCAGATTTCTGCAATTATACAACATTTTGGTTAGTACATTAACAAATTGTAACCAAGAAAAGAACATAAATTCTCATGATCGTGAAGAGCGGCGAAAAGAGTGGAAGGGATGCGACGGAGATACAGAAAGAGAGTATGAGCGATGCTTAACGAAATATTTCTTGTTCAAACTTCTATAATGCATAATGTAAATATAACAAACGCATATATATACCATTACAAATCACACACCACTTGAGCATCACAGATTGCTTTAAATCCATAATATTTTCCATTTAAATTTCAAGCATACGAACTCAGTTATGAGAAAATAAGCCGGGAGGATATCCACATTATTCGACAGATGATAGCTTTGTTTTTTTACTACTATTGCTAGCTACGCAGAAAAATGTTGAAGTACCGTTAAAAAGAACCGGATTATGTAATCGAAAAAAAAAAAAGGTTATTGTCTGTAAATGGAGGATTTAAGCCATATCCGAAGCAAAGAATCTGTGTTTATAGAATAGAAAGGGGCACAATCCGCATCACAAGTGGAAAGAGCTTAAGCATATGTGTTTGTCTCTTTCGGGACTAAACTAAACTGGTATCAGATATATTAGCTACCAGAATGACCCGAATAGCACAGTAGGAGGCATTCAAATGTCTACGAACATTTCAAACTTCAAAACTATAAAAAACTACCATAACTTATTTCACATTTTAAGTTTAATAGACCAACATGTTATTGTGTCAAACGCCTTAGATATCCCTAGTCACTGCTCGGCCAAAAACAGTTGAACCCCATTTTATTCATCGAGACCTTTGAACCTAATAGAGAATGATTATGAGCAACATAAACTTATTGATAATCCCGAGTCAGATACAATGAGACAGCTATATTTACGTGCAAGTGATAAATGAAAACAGCGAGAAGAGAATGTGTACCTTGATGTAAACATTTTCACCAGCTTTTTCCTCCTCACTTAGTAATTTCCCACCACTTGAGAACCTTCTAGACATGTATCTAGCAGCCATTCTGGTAGCCATAGTTGGACTTAACTACAAAAAAACCTGCAAGGCTGCAACACAATCATGTAACCCAAATATATGGAAGTAATTATCCCGTATCACCGCCGTCACACGATATCTCTTGAGGCAAGGATCAAATGATCAAATTAAGACTACGTATTACATAACCATGATTCATACACAAGTAATAAGCCCTTATCAAGGCTGTCACACAATTTCTCTCGAGGCAAGGATTGAGTGAGCAAATTAAGACTACATATTACATAACCGTGATTCATATACAAGTAAATATCCCATATCATCGCCATCACACAATTGCTCTTAAGGCGAGGATCAAATGATCAAATCAAGACTACATAGTACATAACCATGATTCATATACAAGTAATAATCCCATATCACTGCCATCACACGATTTCTCTCGTGGCAAGTATCAAATGAGCAAATTAAGACTACATATTACATAACCATTATTCATATGCAAGTAAATATCCCGTATCATCGCCACCACGCGATTTCTCTCAAAGCAAGGACCGATACAGTTGAATCAAAACTATGTATTACATAACTATGATTCATTAACACTCGAAACTCAAATCAGCTTCAAATGATAGCTTCAAAGGCCTCAATGATTAAAGCACTAGAGAATCTAATTCAAAAACGTTATAAAAACCCAATCATTATCTCTAAGCATTTTAAACTAAAACCCAGATTTTGTTTTCCATTTCTGAGCTCATTTCATTAAATCCTATAGTAACCCAGTAAAAGATTGAACCCAGCAGTATATTCTATACCACATTAAATTAGGATATAAATAAGCAAATAATTTTCCATATAAAAAACTTGCCCATCACTTCGTTTAAACCATCTAAAAAGAAGCAAAATGCGTTACTAAAGAAAAAAAAGAGCAAACGAAAATGGCTAGAGAGAGAAGGTGCTTACCGAGCAGCTGAAAACTGGTGAAAATGAAAAGAGATTGTAAGGTTTTATAACCTGCTCGGGTCGGGTTGGTTTTCCATTAGGTTTTGATGGATCAATTATAATTATTTAAAAAAATAGTCCTTAAAATTGAGATAATAACAATTTTAATTCTTAATATTTATAAATTATATTAATTTAATCTTGATTATAAAAAAATAACTCTTAATATTTATATTTTATGTAATTTAACTATTTTTATTTTTATAATTTTACTTTTTTTTGACATTTATGATTAATTTTAAAAAATTAAAAATAGATTTTTGGATGTTTACTTTTTTCTATATTTTCAATCAAATTGAATAAATTTATTCTTTTAGCTTTTTAAATTAAAGGGTCATTAAAAAAAGTAAAAATGTATTAAAAATAATAAATTATACAATGTGTAAATATTACGAGTTAGATTTTTAGAATCAAAGCTAATTTAAATTTTTAGAATCAAAGCTAATTTGAGACAATATATAAATGTTGAAGGTTAAGATTGCAATTATATCAATTTTAAAAATTATCACATTTAATTGTTAGCAACCAAGAAAGATAAATTTAAATAGTTAATGATTATTTTATAATTTTAAATAATTGAATAATTAAAAAAATTATTAATAATTAGATGACTATTAATGTAATTTATTAAGTTAATTATTCGGATCAAAGATTTACCAAATCTTATTTGTGCAAATAAAAGTGATTTTATTATATTATTTTTTAAAATATACTAAATATAAATTTTCCATAAAATTAAATTACAACTTTATCAAATTAGGCTTAATTTACCCATAAATCCCCAACCTTTAATTACAACTTTTTGCATAATCATATCATATCAATTTCATAAAAAAGTAAATATGATTAAGTGTTTAAGTTTTTATTTAGCATAAATCAAACATAAGCTTAGCACATTAATTAAACAAAAGGTCAATTTCTGATTTTGGTCCTTCTAACATATACAAATTTGAAATTAAATATGTTCATTTTAATCTAACACAATTTAATCTCTCTACTATTATAATATCATGACTTAATTCACATATTCTATACCAATTAAAATATCAATAATTGATGGTGTTACTATTTAAACTAGTATATAACATTTTAAAAGTAAATTTAATGGTAAAAATATCATTTTGGCCCCTTAACAGAAGTTAAATTACATTTTATTTTTTTTACTAAAAAAAGATAAATTAATACTTATATGTTATTAAAAAAATTCAAATTTTATCTTGATGTCAAAATTTCAATCTATTTAATTATTCTTTCAATTACGCTAATTTTTAACAGAAAAAAATTAACTTCCTTTTAAAATACAATTTAAGCTTATAATACAAAAACCTCCTATTATATCGAATTAAAATCCAAAGACCGAATTTCAAAGTCAAGCATAAATAAATGGGACCAAAACCAACTTTTACCTTAAAACAAAAAACAACAATGGGATCATCAAGCAAGAAAAATCTCCAATTGAGATCTATTTTCTTGATCAATGACATCAAGAAAAACAGGATCAACGGTAATATGACTATCCACGTGGACTTTAAACCTATGACCCCACCACAACACCTTAGCCTTACCACCAATATCCACTTTAGCATCAAGCACCATCTCTCGTTTCGCCACGTCAGCAAAGAACTTCCCGGCGTGATGAGCCAGCTCCACTCCATCAAGCCGAGTCGGCAGCTCCAACACTTGACAAGACCGAGCCCGTTGTGACCCGGCTTTCACCTGAGCCGCTCCGAGCAACGTCCCTTCGTAAAAAATAGACATGGCGGTCGAACCGTAATGGATGGGTGCGATGTTGGGGTTAGTGACGTGGACGGTCAGGATTAACTCAGCGTCCACGTGAGGAAGGTTGAGCTTAAAAGAAGTAAGCTTGATTGAAACTAAGTGGAAAGTTGGGTCCTTTGGTCTTGCACTGAGAAGAGTAGCCACTGCCGTCGCCGACGCAGCTCCGACGAATGCGGAGGCCCAGCTCCATTTCACCTTTTTGCCCATCTTTTTGGTTGAAAAATACAAGATAAACCTTATCTTACTTTCTGGGTTTTTTTGGTCGGAAAATGGAGCAGAGAGTAGTGGGTGGGAAGTGGAAAGTGGAAAGTGGAAAGGAAGATAAAAGGTAGAGGACGATGTTTGAAATTACGAGATTATCCTTACATTGCAAATTATTATTTGGATCTACAAGGGTGTTTTTGGAATTAAAAAAGACAAGTAGGAATCAAGTATGGAGATGTCTAAAAGCACGTTTTTGGGGAGGTAAGACACGTGGCTATAATAAAGAAAGTAAATGTAAATGGGCCAATGGTAAGCTGACACGCTAGTGATGTAACTAATGATTGATTACAGCTCATATAGAAAAAAACATGTGATTTTTATTGTTTTAGTGCTACATATATGTTCTAATAAAAGTAGCTTTAAATTTCTGGACACGGCAATTTAATTTCAATTTAATGAATAAGAATTTTCCAAACAAGAAAAATAATTGAATTGAAAATAAATACATCTATTATCTCTATTAGGATAATATTTTTTTCGGCTAATTAAGTTGATTTTTGTATTTGAATTTTGATGAATAAATTTATTTTGATTGTTAAATTTGAAAAATATAAAAAAAAAGATGATAACGTGACATTTTGATATTATGTCATATCAATCACCTAAAAATTAAGAAATTATATGAAATTTTTTTATGATAACGTGATATATTCTTAAAGTGTCATATACAATATTTTAATTATTAGATCAGTGGTTGAATTGGTTAAACCATCTGTTTTCGATTCAATCGATTTGATCAATTCAACTTCTAGACCAACAACAATTAAATAAATAATTAAAATTTCATGAAAATCATTTATTAAACCTATTCAGCTTGTTCAACTATTAATGTTATCCTAGTTTTCTATTTTTACCGATTTTGAGTAGTTTTTTATTTAATCAATTCAACCCCTTTATTTAGACAAATATATTGATCGATTCTTAGTCCGATTGACCAATCCAATCATTTGCCGAGAATACTTTTCAAATCGTCAAATCTTGACGGAATCAAAGCCTAATGACCAAGATGGATATAGTTGCCAAGTTCAGGTACCAATGTAAACCTAATTGACAAGTTTAGGAGCAAAAAATTATATTATCCCTCTCAATGATTATTAAACTTTTTATTGAGTTTATAGGGCACCGGCTTAGCTGGGTAATGACAAAAATGTCCTAATTTTTACAAAGTAAATGATATTATTTTGAATGTGTTTTTGTCATTTTATATCGTTTATATAAAATATATATATAAATATAAATACACAAACTAAATTTTGAATCCAAATCTCTATAATTTTCAACACTTGTACTTACAAATGCGCTTCATTTATTATTTATATAATTTTTATAAATATATTTATTATATAATAATTATTTTTTGCATAATAAACTAATTTGTCCGTTAAAAAAAGTCAAAACTAAAAATAAAAAACCTATGCAGCATATTTTTTTAACATTAATCTCATTATAAGTTCTTATCATATCTACCATTTTTTGATAAAATGTCTAGAACTACTCATAATTCCTTCCCAACTTTTGAATAGGAGAATAATGCGCTTTAGTACATTCGAACTCACCCACGTCCTTCTGTACTGACAACAGTACCGATATTAATCAAACTAAGATTCAATCAACATATCTATACATATTTTAACATAAATACATTTGTATATTATCAATACATAAAATATAAATACCGCAAGCATTTCGTATATCAATTATATTACCCTCTGCACCCAATAAAGTTTTAAACAAAGAAGGTCAAAAGCTCAATAAGGTAAGAGATTACAAGATACTATAATTCACTTGAACATATTACGTATTTAAACCAACTACATTAAGCACCAAGCTTACAACATATCACCCACCTTTACGTATACACAAAGCAGAAAGACGTGAAGATGACTAAAACCAAACGACTCGAGGCAATGCGATTAATGGTATCACTACTAGTCCCACTGTGGTGTTGAGTTTGTTGATGATGACGACGATTACTGTTCACTGCACCGGCTGTATACACGGGGATTAGCGCTCCACCACGCTTATTGGATAACTTTGTCTTTCGACCACCAGCATCGACTGTGACGCCATGTTGTCCTCCTTTGTCGCCGCCGTTGGCAGCAATTCTTTCTATAGCTGTGGTATCATGTTTGCCTACTACATTAACTGAGAATGACAATTTCCTCGACATTTTTGGTTCTCTATTGAAGTTGTTTTCGTGACCTGAACGATCAACTTTAAATTAAGTCGAATTTTTAAAAAAAAATATTAAATGATTTTATTTTTCACATATTTAGATCATGAAACTTAACAAAATAGATACAAATATTTAAAAAAATGATAACACCACCAATTTAATGATAGAAACTAGCAGCGTTATTAATTTAGACCTACTAATAATATTATAAAAATAAAGGATTATTTTGTACCAAATTAAATTTAAATTTTCAAACATAGCAAAAAAACTAAAATTGTAAGGATAATTATTTAGTCCACTAACAATGGAGTAAAATTCTTGTAAGGATAATTATTTAGTCCACTAACAATGGAGTAAAATTCTTCCTGAGCAAGTTATGTTGTTAACATGCAGAGGTGAACTCAGAAATTTTTTTAACGAGTTAAAATTTTTATTAAACTTTTTTTATAAAAACCAAAATATAATCTTTTTCATTGTAAGTTTAAAACTTCTTAATTTTTAAAAAGATTAAATTGTTAATCTATTATTTTAAGGGGTTAAAATATAATTTTACCATTATTAATTTATAAAGGATAAAACATCAATTTCTCATTTTAAGGGTGCCAGGGCCCTGCCTGCGTCCCTCTAGTGTCGCCCCTGCTAACAAGTATTAATTTTTAGTAGTTTACTACCCTCTAAAAACACAAAACATCATCCCATTTCCATTGGTGAACTGAATAATAATCCAAAGGAATAAATTAACATTTAGTCATTGAAGTTAGTAACTTTTTACATCTTGGCCCCTAAACTTCTTTTTGGTTCAGTCGTGAACTTGGTAATTATTTTCAATTTGAATCTTGAACTTGGATTTCATTAAAGTGTGATGACTGACATTTTGAGATTGTGTCACGTCATCATCTAAATTTTTTTAATATTACATATTTAGATTTTATACATTTTTTAAAATTTTCAAGTGATGACATGACACATTGTGAGAGTGATACATCATCACCTATTAATGAAATCTAAGTTTAAGGATCAAGTTGAGAAAAAAAAATTCAAGTTCCAAGACTAATGTGAACTAAAAAAAGTTGAAAGGCCATATTTTAAAAAGTGTAAATTACATTGATAATCACTCAACTATGCAATTTTGTATTTTTTGGTTAAAGTCATTAAATGATTACCCAATTATGAAAAATTATAAAATAGTCACTAAACTATGTGTTTTTATCTTATTTTGTCACAGCTGTTAAATGGTTAACAGAAAAATGACCTGGCAACTTCTAAAATTGACATAATAACAACTTTAACACTTAACATTTATACATTGTATCAATTTAGTATTGATTCTAAAAAAATTAACCCTCAATGTTTACATATTGCATAATTTAGTCATTTTTTATAGTTTTGTTTTTCTTTATGATCCCTTTCACCCAAAAACTAAAATAAAATAAAAATAAAAATTGTCATCTAAATTTGATAAATATATATAGACCAAAAATCCAAGATATTATTTTTTTCATCTTTACTGATTCTTTTAAAATTAAACTTAAATGTTATAAAGAAAACTAAAATTATAAAAAAAATTATACAATATATAAATGTTGAGTGTTAATATATTCAGCTGTATGCGCTTACACACACTTTTCCTAAAAATAGTCTATTCCTCTAAATTTCAGTAAAATCCACCTATTTTTCCATTTTTTTGAGGGGGAATATTTGGCTAATTTAACCTTTCCTTTATCTCTCCTTCAAACTAGAGCTTTGGTTTATATACATACATGAAGACATACATCCATCATCCATTCAATGAACCGAAAGTAACCTGTTCAATCAGCCAAAAAGAGCAGTCCTTTTTTTTTTTTTTGTTATCATCTATTAGAAATAGTTTCAATCAATTTCAACTCATTTTGACTTAATTTTTTGACTTCCAGATCCAATTTTCCTTTTCTTTTAAATTCATCGAATCAACAGTAGAAAAATCAAATAGAAATTCGATTCAAAAATAGAAGAATTACCTGAAACAACAACGGAATCTTGAGGAACCGCAACAAGAAGATGAATCTGAAGAGAGATCAGCAACGAAAAGAACAAAAATCGGAGATTTTTGAAACCGATGGGTTTCAATTTCAAGCTTGTTTCCATCATCAAATAGCCAAAAAAAGAAAGAAAATCGAGGTTTTAAGCTTCTCAGGTATTATTTCTTCCCCAGTTTATCTGTTTCATAAAGAAAAACTGCAAATCAATGTCGATTTTCCCATTTACTTCCTCTATAAAGAGCGTTTTCTTTTTCCCGCTGTTCGTTCCTGTCCACTCACAGTAGTGCGTGTTACTGTCAATGGGGGGGTCAAGAGGTGGTACTGAAAGTTAGATCACCATCGTTGAAAAATAATTGAATTATTACGTTTATTTTAATGAAAATTATCTGAAGTAAATCTTCTTAGTTGATTTAGAATCTTAACGAATAAATTTATCAGAGAATAAAATATTTTACTGAATAAGCCGTATTGTTTTCTTGGGTTAAAATATGCTTGTGCATTTTATGTTTTTTTTAGTATTATTGTGAATCTAGTAGGATATGTGTTCGAATGTATCGAAGTGCATGATCATTTTATTTATAAATCAGAGAGAGCTATGGATAGTTTTAACCATTGTGTAAAAAATATATATATATGATTAAAATTTATAATAAGATTGTTCAATAAAAAACAATTTTGGTCCTCTCCAACCCATAAATAATGGATAATGTGCTTCAACGCATTCGAACTCACATTCTCCTATATTGACAATAATACCTATGTCAATCGAATTAAAACTCAATCAGTAAAAAATAATAAAAAGTTATTTTCATTCATTTCGTTAAGAATGATGAAAATAAGAGTTTTTAGCTTTAAATGGATTGGCCCAGTATAAAATTCATATGAATGTAAAAATGTTTTTTTGATTTAAATATATAAGTTCTTGTACTCTTCATAAATTTAAAATTTAGTCTCTAAATTTTTATTTCAAGGAATTTAATTCTTTTAATTTTTAAATTTCAATATTTAGATTCAATTATTATAGCTATTAAAATTATTTTATTAAATTTAGATTCATTACATCGTCATTTTTTTAGTTACAAAGATGCCAAAGGAGTATTTTTTTTTCCTTTAATTTCAAAATGTCACACCATTAAATATAACTTAAAAAATAATGTTAGTAATTGGGCTTAAAGTTTGAAATCTGAAAAATAGAGATACTAAATTCTTAAAATAAAAGTATAGTGATTAAATTTTAAATTTGTGAAGAGTATAATGACCTATGAAATAATTAAACCATATTTTAACAGTGTTTCGTATATTAAATTTGATACATTAGTTTGAATCCATATAAATGTAAAAAACAAGTATTCCTCGTGTTTCTATTATAGAAACACAATTACCAAATATGTTTTCATTACTGAAAATATTTTTTTATTTTCATTTAAATAATAAAAAATTAAGTTTTTTCTTAAATGAAAATGAAAAATAAAAGTAGAAATTATTGTAAAAACCTAAATGGAACTAAAATTTATTTATTTTTTAATTTTAAAATGTAATAAGGTTAAATATTTTTCTAGAATTTTAACAGTGTTAAAAAATGTATTTGAATTTCAAAATTTGAACAGTAAAAAGTTAAAACTCGGTTGAACACTTTTACCTCTATCTATGGTTTTACCCTTATTTTATAAAAGAAAATTAAATTTAAACTTTAAAGGTGTGATTATTGGAACGAAATAAATATATTTATTTTATTTAAAAATTAAACTAATATTTATTGTTTTAGATAATTTTCTCGTTTTTTGTTTGATTACAAATTAAGCTAACTTCTATGATTATAAAAATGGGTAATTAAAAGACAAATTTCAGATTCTTTGATTATTAAAATGGATAATTAAAAGCAAAAATTCAGATTCTTGTAAATTGATTTCGTTGTTTTTTTTCTTTCTCAAGACAGCTTTTTCTAAAAAATAAAATTAATTTATGGAGATTTTTAAAATATTAATATTTTAAAATTTATCAATTTAAAATGTTAATAAGTATAATTGCTTTGTTTGAATGAAATTTTTTTATAAAAAATAATTATATTAAAAATAAATAATAACAAAATATTCAATAAAAATATCACTAAATTTATATATATTATAAATATTTTTAATAAAATAAAATGTTTTTAAATTTAAATATTTTATTTTTTAATAGCAATATATGTATTAAATAAAATAAAATTATAAGGAATTTAAAAAAAACCATTTCTACTTGTGAAATTCAAAAAAAAAAAAATTGAGCTACTAAACTACCTTTATAATTCTTTATAAATGTTGAAAGTCTTAAATATTTTCAACCAAATCACAACTTTGTTTTAATATTATTCTATAATAATTTATTTAATTAAATTAAAAAAATTGTTAAACAAAAAATTAATTGTTTAGTTGATTTGATCATCAATTTAATTTTGAAAACCGTATTTTTCTTATCAAAATTATTTCTTCAATATGAAATTAAAGCCAAATAAAAACTAAGTCAATAGTCAAATTGATTTTATCACTAATTTATCAATGAATTAATTAAATAAATTATTAAAAAATTATAAAAAAATATTTATAAAAACCGATTAACTAGTTATTTAATCTAATTCAACCATTTATACAAATATGTAAGGCAACCAATTTGATGTCTTTTCCAACTTAATACCCAACCTAAGACAACCAATTTGATGTCTTTTCCAACTTTCTACCCAACCCATTCCTGATTAAACCAACCAATTTGATCAAATCCAAACATCCATATGGACCAATTTGATCAAGTTCAAAACATCCATGATGGAAACAAGAGTTTCAATTTGATCAAATCCAAACATCCATGTGGACCAATTTGATCAAGTTCAAAACATCCATGATGGAAACAAGAGTTTTGCAAGAATCAAACACGTTTTGGGTTTTTCAATTTAATTAAAATATATTTTTTTAATAAATAAATTCCACATGAGCATTAACTTGTAAAAATAACATCACAAGTTACAATTTTTGTTTAGGGACTACCTATGATATGAACAACAACGATAAAACCCACAAATTTTTAATAAAAATATCACCATACTATTTTCATTAAACATTTCTACTTATGACATGAGATTCATATAAAACATTACTGCAATATAAAATATACCAATATAAAACTATGAAAAAGGGCTCATAAAGAACAGTTATTACCAAATAACCAAATTCCAATACCACCGAAAAAACACTGAAGGATAGATTTGCTAGAACATAATGTGCTAGTTTATAGCCTTCTCCCTCTTCTACCACCCTTTCTTCGGGTGCTATCTGTCGGAATGGGTGTAACATCCTCTGAAAAATCATATAGAATAACATCTTAAGGGTTCGACAGTAACATGTAAGGGTTTCAACCAAAAAAATTGAAAAAAAAGTCACTTTTGACCTCGACTTATTTGGTTAATTCAGTCAGTTTTTAATCTCAAAACCGAAATAACTGTTAAAACAGACTTATTTTATATCATCTTAAAATTACTTAAAATATATTTATATTTTCTAATATATAATAAATATATAACCATATAAGCTGAACAGCTCAAGGTCAATTAACCAAAAAAACCAACCGAACCCACCAAATAAACCAATTGCTCACCCCTAGTAATATGCAAAACAAAGATTGTTTCTCAGAATTTTAAAATAGTTTAAATTAGTTGTGGCCTTACCGATACGGCCAATTTTCATCCCAGAGCGAGCAAGAGCCCTGAGAGCTGACTGAGCACCCGGACCAGGGGTCTTGGTTTTGTTACCTCCTGTGGCACGTAATTTGATGTGGAGGGCCGTGATTCCAAGTTCCTGCTCAGTATAAAGATTTGCAATTCGTCAACAATAATATAAATCCAGCGGTAATGTCGGATATTGTATGTCTTCTACTAACGAGGTAATGTATTGTAATGTAAAGTGACAATTTAGTGTTTTTCTTAAATGATAAAAACAAATGGAATGGTATATGACCTTGCATCTCTGGGAAACATCTTGTGCTGCAAGCATAGCAGCATAAGGTGAAGATTCATCCCTGTCGGCTTTCACCTTCATACCACCTGGATTTATTCAAGAATTTCAAACTCAATCTAAAGAACAAATGTTCAACAATACAAATGTCAGGCTATCTTTAAGTACCTACAAACTTGTATCTAATACATTTATATATGGATATACTTATATCAAACACATGCTTTATTCACATTCACACCCAAGTTAGAGTAACATAAGTCCAAAGTTCAATTTTTGTTATTATTCATTGACATTTCAAACAAGCCCTTTCCACTAGAATATAAAAATTGGCAGCTAAATGATATGTTAATGCAATCCCGATATCGTACCTGTAATACGAACCATAGTCTCTCTTCCAGACAAATCAGTCACATGCTATCAATGTCAAAATACCAAGGGAAAAAAATAAAACCGATTAAAATTCATTGCTTAAAAAGAATCATATTGAAATAACAAGAAATATGTGTTACCAAGTAAAAGAATTCAAAGACCATGTAACTTACAATGAAAGTGTCATTAAAAGATGCAAAAATGTGGGCAACACCGAAAACATGCTCTCCGTCTCGTACAGCAGGCCCAAGGGTTGTAGTCTCTTCCTTTGGCTCCCTAACCTTTCTCCTCGACTACAAAATCACCAACATAATGTGTTTTGTGTAAAGCATAAATAGAAGTAAATCCCCAAAGTTCATATAAAGATTCAAACAATGGAAAAAGAATACCATTGCTAATGCTAACCATAGTATACATTTAGCTAGACTTGATACATGAATGTTTCAAAATCTAAATTAAGTTTGATCAAGATATGGCAAATACACGAGCACAAAGCGCATACACGAATTGACAAGTAAAACATTCAGGCATTAGACCCCAAAATCTATAAAATTATAGTATGCCCCCAAGAATGATAAAATTCAGATTTAGTCCTAAAAACTATAAAGATATAAGATAATACAATGGTAAAATTGCATTTTAATTCTCATAAAAATATATAGCCTAATCTCAACCCCAAAAGATTTTCCTGGGTTCGCCCTTGTTACTATACAAAATAAGACAAAGATTTACACACAATCTTAATTTTCTTAAGTGTTAAAGCTATTGATCTCAAAATCAAGTGTTTTGTTCAATTAAACTGATCATAATAAGCTTACAAACTGACATAAAAAAAACACCATCTTTCTCCAGGGATCTCATCCTCGTTTTCTCGGCAACCAAACAGAACTTTTCCAAGTAAATTCAAATGCATCGAAATGAAACTCTAAAGCTTCTTCAAATAGTTTCATGTATATATCAAGAAAAATCTAAAAATAATAATATTGCATTTTAGCTCTCATAAAAATGATAAAATTGTAATTTAGCCCAGGTTACTATACTAAATAAGACTAAGATTTACACATAATCTTAGATGTGAAATGAAAAATGCATTGCTCTAAGCATCTATTAATACTTTATTTAGTTTACATTCCATTTTAATTTTCTTCAGTGTTTAAGCTATTGATCTCGAAATCAAGTGTTTTGTTCGATCAAACTGATCGTAATAAGCTTAAAAACAAACTTAAAAAAATTAACGCCATCCTTCTCCCCGATCTCACACTCGTTTTCTCGGCAGCCAAACAGAAATTGTCCAAGCAAATTAAAATGAATCGAGATGAATGTCTAAAAGTATCCTCAAATAGTTTCATATATATAAAAGAAAATCTAAAAATATAGAAAAAAAATATTATTTAAAATAATCTAAGGGTTTTGCTTACCATGGCTGATGATGCGATAAGCAGAGGCGTCGATGGGGAACGAGATTTCAAATGACGGAGAAAATGAGCTAAACTTTAAGCTTTGGCTTTTATATATAACTGGAAAGGGCTAGCTAGGGTTTTACGGGGGTAAGTTACATAATTTTATAGTTTGGTCCTTGGTTTCTTGTTATTTCTTTTAAATGGTTTACGTACTTTTCTTTCTTCTCAATTTAATCTTTTAACCCTTGAACTATACCTTTATCTCACTTTGGCATTTTAAATTATTTTAGCCCAATTTTTCCATTAGTCCCTGTACTTTACAAAAGTTGTGGACGTAGTCCATGTTCTTTCATTTGATCACTTTTAGTCCCTGTAGTTTTCAAATTTTAAAATTTTAGTCTTCACCCAAATAGTATCAGTTAAATCCGTTTGGTTAAATTCAAATAGTAGTCCTATACTATGCATATAATTGTAGTTTTAATCCATATTCTCCAAATTAATCATTCCAAGTCCTTGTACTTTCAGAACTTTGAACTGTGAAGTTTTAGTCTTCATACAAATGAGAGGCGTTAATACATTAACTAAATTTTTAGTGAATAATATGTGGAAATAATAAGCTGATATAACATTATACATATGATAATATGTTTGGCACGTCAAATTTTTGAAACAATAAATATTTATGTAATGAATTTAACAATTATTATTTGGTGAGAAATAAAATTTTAAATTTTAAAAAATTCAAAAACTAAAAACAACCGAATAAAGTACAAGGATTAAAACTACAACTTTCACAACCCCAATTTAATATGTAAAACTACATTTAATTATATGGTCCAGTTCAATTTTTGTAACGGAATAAAAAAATTGAACATCCAATTATAATATGAAACGTGTCATACTATAAAATTCGTGTCATCAATGATATGGGCAATCACATGTATGAGTGGTTGATTAACATTAACATTGTTAAAATTAAGAATTATTTTTTCTTACATTTTTTAATTTAAAATATTAATCCAACCATTAATATTGTTATTATTTCGGTAAAAGTACCATAAAGGTCTGTATACTAAAAGTCAAATTGTATTATATCCCCTCAATTGAAAAAAATGAACAAATTAATCATTGTACATTAGATTAAATAGTAAATTGATCCTTCTGCTAAAGTTTCATATATTTTTGTTGTTAATATATATTCTCCGTACATCAATATGAGGTATAATGGCATGTCACCTATTACTGTTTGGTTATTTTGTCAATTATGTTAGTTTTGAAAAGTACAATTGGATTAATTTTTAAACAAAAATGATCATTTTGCTATTTGATCTAATATATAGAGATTAATTTGTCGGTATTTTTTAGTTTAAACAGTAAAATGCAATCTGACTCCTAATACAATAACCTCCACGGCACAGTTATTTCCTAATATTGGGAAACAATAGAATAATATATATTAAAACTAATTTATTTTTTTAACCCTAAATGATTATTCTATTTGTTTTTGGCATACTAATAAATTTAAGTCTCAACGTTTACATATTTTATCAGGTTAGTCATTGTTATTTTCTTTAAATTAAAATTGACTTTCAATATTTCAAAAAGAGTCAATTTCCCTTTTTTAAAGAAAATGCTGAATAAAACATTAATCTTTTAATGATGCTGGTGTGACGGTTTAGATGTACTTCATGCTAACATGACGTTATTTGCTTTATATATTACGTAAACAAATAATTTTGAAATATTTTTGAATAAAAAAATAAAAAATATAAATGTTCATACAAAATTCAAAAAATTAGTTTGAAGTATACGTAGATTACCATGTTTAAATTTTAACGTTTTAGTTAATATTTTTGTTAAGAAAAGTAGTTCAATTATTTTTAAAATGTTGATAGTTTAATTTGGCTCTTTTGAAAGGTTCGGTGCCAATTTTAGCTAAAAAAAAGAATAAAAATCAAATTGATGTAATCATTAAGAGTTAAATTTTTCATTATACTTTTGTTTTATAATTATATGAATCAATCACGGATATGGATTGTTTTTTTCTTTTTTCTTTTCTAATAAATAAGTTAGAGATTAGCTTTTTTTTGTTTTTTTTTAAATTACGAGCATATGTACTTTTTCTCAAAAAATATATATTTAAATTGTTTAGATAAAAATATTAAATAAAAATTATAATTTTATATGACTTATTTAAAATAAAAGTTTTGAGTTTTAATATTCAAAATCTGAATCGAATATAATTTAAAAGATTATAATACATTATTTCTTTGTTAAAGTATTTATCTTTAAAACTTTGATAAATATATAAATTATATTTATTAAATAAAATTAACAAATTTTTATTAAAAAATGAACAATTTGTAAATAATGTTAGCTTGGAACTTGAATAATTATGTATATGTTTTATCATTGTATTACATGATTCTGAGTTAAACTCGATCTTTTCATGAACAACTTTAATTTAAATTAATTAATTCAAATTGATTTAGATAATTTTAAAATTGATCAGATATCAACAATTGATTAATTTGATCAATTTGATTTGTATACAGGTTGTGAAGTTTTTTAGACAGATAAAATTGGATAATTATGTTTTACCCCTCTTAAAACTTAAAAAAAAATTAAGATAACACATGGTAAAATTATAGTTTGTCCCCTCCAAACGATAAACTTTCAATTTAATCATTCTAAAAGTTACATAGATACACGCCAATAAATGATGAAATTACACATTCGTTATTATAAAAACATATAACTTCGCCCTCAAAAAAATGATTATCTAACTTCATCCTTGTTTTCAGACTCCACAAGCTGGTTGAGAGTGTAATACTATCATATTTATCGAGTACTACCAAGCTTGAGCTCGATTAAGCTCATTTACCAATTTTATATTCGAGCTTGACTCGATAATTAAGCTTAAGATTAATAACAAATATTAAGAGTAATATTGTAATTTAAAATATAAAAAATAAAAAAACCCGATAAGATTCACAAGTTGATCGGATCAAGTATTATTAAATTCAAATTCGACTAACTCAAACTCTACTCAATAATTACCCAATCAAATTTGATTTTTTTTTTGTTTAAACTCAAATAAGATATGAACAACAATGTCTCATTTACCCCACTCCGTACTCAAAAATCAATATATCCAACGAATTAACCAATTTTTTTAAAACTCACTGATTTTTAATTGAAGTCAATTTCGGTTTTTTTTTCCCTGGATTTTCTTTTATAAAATAATTATATTTGCTCAATTAATTTTTATTTTCCAGCAGGCAAAATTCCCTGTTTGGTTCAACTCGTCCCAAAACAAAGTTCTTTTAAGACTAATCCCCAAAAATTTCGCATAAAACACCTCTTCGTTGCTGCCCCCGCCATCTAATTTAGCTTTGAAATCAGTAAAAAAAAGAAGAAGGAAGGTTCTCGATGGCGATTCTTTACGCCGTGGTGGCTCGAGGCACGGTGGTTCTAGCGGAGTTTAGTGCCGTAACGGGGAACACCGGTGCGGTGGCACGACGGATCCTCGAGAAACTTCCGCCAGAAGCCGATTCAAGACTCTGTTTATCGCAGGATCGTTATATCTTTCATATACTTAGATCGGATAGCCTCACTTTCCTCTGTATGGCTAATGATACCTTTGGAAGTACGTTTCCTTCATTTTTTTTTTCTTCTTGAATTTTGGGTCTTTTTAACCTTTGTTACGAGTTTAAATTTTTAGGTAAATGAAGCAGTAAAAAATATAATCGTTGCTTGAAATGCGCGCTTGATTTTAATTTTTAGTACTTGTATCTGATTTTATTGTGTAATTGTCGATATAATTTTCATTTAATTTAGCTTTGATTTTTTAAAAATACTTTAGTGCTATGTTTAGGAACATGAATTTGGAGATTTGGAATTTTATTTACTATGAAAAATTTGAGAAGATATGCATAAATTAGTTGAGATTCAATATCCTTGTATCCTTATTGGATAGGTTGTTTCCGCACTTTCTATGATCTAGAAGGTTAAACATGATTATGTGTGTATATATATTTAATAAGAGGTAAGGGGTCGGGATTGTATCCAACCCGGGACTGATGATCACGAGTCCTTTGGCACTCCACCTATGTCAGTCGACAATTATGCATAAATTAGTTGAAATTTGATATTTGCCTTGCACCTGTCCGGATGAGAATACGAGTTCATCCTCTGGGAACTACACTTGTTGGGAGGGTTTTAGCTGAAAAATTTATTGGCTTGCTCGGATTTAGTCCCTAAGTTCAATGTGACTTGGGATACCTTGGGATTACACTAAAGGATACAAAAGAAAAAGATACAGATGATTACAATTACGAGTCACGATTAATTATTGTGTTTCAATGCAGGGAGAGTTCCATTTTCATACTTGGAGGATATTCACATGAGGTTCATGAAAAATTATGGTAGAGTGGCTCGTTATGCACCGGCATACGCGATGAATGATGAGTTCTCACGGGTATTGCATCAACAAATGGAGTTTTTCTCCAGTAGTCCAAGTGCAGATACTCTCAATCGTGTTAGAGGTGAAGTGGGTGAGGCAAGTATCTTGCATTGGTTGGAATTTCATTTTCTACGTTCTTTTTTCTTTTTACCTTGGACCTGTAAATGTGTTTATTGGTTGCAAATTGACTTACTTTTCATACTAAGTCAAGTGCGCTCATATTTTTGACCATCCACTTCCCAAGCCATAGTCAGTGTAATGTCTTGTATATTCAAATCTAGTCCTTGTTGAGGGGGTTGGCTCTATTTCGGGTGAAGTCTTTGAATTTGAAGTGTCGTCAACTGAGCAGCCGGTCGGACTCTTAAACAGTGAAGGTATTGTGCCTGGGATGTTTATGCTCGGTTTTTTCCCCGGGGTTTCTCTCCCAACTTCAAGAAGAACCCAACGGGTTCATGGAATTCAGGGGCTAAAACCGAGCATAGATGCTTTGGGCACAATACCTCCACTGTTTGAGGGTCCAATTGGCTGCTTGGCAGACAACACTTCAAATACTTCTCCTGAACGAGAGTTGGACCTCCTCAATTGTCCTGAATGTGGCAGTTTTCCAACTTTGCAAACAACATACTAGTGTAATCACTAATTTGGCTGAGAAAAAATCCTGTCAATTGCTCAATATCTATTCTGAAAATGTGTGTGCATGTTATTGTCTGTATTGACATCATTGAATGGAAGCATATCGAATGATCAATGTGCCCTGAATTTGTTATTTTTATTTAATTTTCAGATACGTTCAATCATGGTGGAAAACATTGAGAAGATACTCGAGAGAGGTGACAGGATTGAGCTTCTTGTTGACAAAACTGCTACAATGCAGGATGATGCTTTTCACTTCAAGAAACAGTCTAAACGCCTTCGTCAAGCACTTTGGATGAAAAATGCCAAACTCTTGTAAGTACATGCAACTATTTTTTAACTGATTATATTTACAGAAATATAGAGAAATAGCCAATTTATGAGTCCTATTATCATCTATAATCTTGGAGCAAAAGCATGAATAGTGGCTTCCATTGTCAAGGGAACCACAATGGAGCAATTTTTATTTTATATCTAGAGGTTTTATCTTACCACTGACCTTGTTCAATTTGGTTTGATCAAAATGGTGAAATGTCAATCCTCCGATCCATCTAATATGCATACTGTGTACAAGGCTCGTTATAAAAGGAAAACCGGACAAACTGGGGAAAACATCACTTTTAGCTTTGATTATCATTGAAGGATGTTTTTTTTTGAGTGGTCAGTTGAGTAGCCACTGGTTTTGACCAATTTTAGTGGACTATTGACACAGAAAACTTGTCTGATTGTACTTTTAGCTTTCATTTCTTATTGTCCATGCACATCAATAGAAAATCATCCTAACATCGGTAAAAGTATCATGGAGGCCCTCTACGCTAAAAAATGGGCAAATTAGCCCTTGTATGTTAAATCAAAGAGCAAATTGATCCTCCTTTTAAAAATTCCATTCATTTCTATTGTTTAAAACTGATCCCTGTACAACAGCATGAGGTACACATGACACATTATGTGTCACTGCTCATTTATTTTGTTAGCCGCTTCAGTTTTTAATTATACAAATGGATGAAAACTTTATTAGAAATAACCAATTTACTCTTTGATCTAACGTTAATGTTCAAGGATTACTTTGCCCATTTTTTAAGTAGAAGGGGCAAAATGCAATTTGACTCCTTGTACAAGGGTGTCCATGGTATCTTTACTTCCTGACATCTAATTTATTACACAAACTGTAAACTGCTCACATCTTTGGTGCATGTGGAATACCACATAAGGGAACTTATACATCTACTTTTACAACAGGGCCATGCTAACATGCTTGATCGTGCTTATACTCTACCTAATAATTGCTGCTTGCTGTGGTGGTATCACTCTACCATCATGCAGATCCTGAGTGACGCACTCACTCGTTTAAATTCCTCTACTAAGGTATGCATCTCAAGGATTATTTTATGCAAGTTTGTTCCAATAGTTCATCTGTTTTGAGTTCGGTTTTGAGGAATATTTGTAAACATAGTGTTTATTACGATACTGCTCTAGAATCCCAGCAAAATATCTATATAGTTCACAACTCTTCCTGCACCTCATCACCTAGATATTATAATCTTGGAAGAATGAGTTGCCATTAAAGTTGCGGTGGATCATCTTTGTATTCTGTAAATGCATGGAATATATGTAGTAGTGAATTTTTTATTTGTTTTCAGGGTTCAAATAAATGCTTTTTTAGACTTTACATTTTCATGTATGTTATATCCTAGAATCCATGTATGCATTTCTTGGTCTCAGTTTGTGTTTTCTGTGTAAATACAAATTAACACATTATTAAATGTGTCATATTAGTCGTGTTTCGTATTCTCTTTTTAATTTTTTTAATATTTTTATACTTGAAAATAGTAATAAAAAAATGTTTTTCTTTACCCATGGGCTTGATTGTGTATATTAAGTAATATATATTTGTTAAAAATCAGGGACAAAATTTGTAACTTTCCATGAATACTCTTTGATTTCTATTGCGATCAACATAATTTGAGGATAAAAAGTAATATCTAAAATAAAATTTAATTAATTAATAATATACAAGAAAATATCAAAATTTTATAATTAAAAAAAGAGCATATGATGCCAATGTTTCATATCTTTGATTTCTACTTTGAAGAGTTGTATTTAATTATGAGAATATAATAAATAATTTTATATGATTGTTTTAAATATCCATAATATTATTATAAGATGTTGCTTTACTATTGCATATTTTTGTAGGATGTTAAGTTTTAAATTCAATCCATGTAGTTTTCTAATTGTTTTCAATTTTATATGAAAATTGTACTAATATTTCCATTTTAAATTGTAAGGACTTAAATGAGAAATATTTCATACTTCAAAAGGACTTGATTATATAAGTAAAAGAATCAAATTAACTTTAATGTATAATATTCTAAAATTATTATAAGTTTGAATAGTTGAAATCTTATTAAAGTTTTAAAATAAAGAAAATTGAAAACGTTCTTTTTTTTTTTTAACTCTAGTTATTGGTTGTCAATGGCAACATTAATTACATAAAATTAAATTTAATGTTGTTTTTTAATAGATTAAAATTAAAAAATGTTAAAATAAAATAAAATAAATTTAATTCTTTAAATTATTAATGAAATTATTTGGTACATGTTAATAAAATTTTTAAACTCTACAAGTAAGATTAGGGGTTAATAAGTGTCTTGTAAAGTTTAGTAAAATATTAGAAATAAATATCTTTAAAAAAAAGCAAATATCAATTTTGCGAAACAAAATAAATATAATGTTAATGTATCAAATATTCACTTCAACATTAATCATATAAAAATTAAAATTAATGGTTGAATTAAGTAATTTTTATATGATATAAATTATATATGTCATTGTAATAATTATATATATAAGCATTAATTGAATTAATAAATTAAAAATTTTCATTTATTCTTTAACATTAAGTATAAATTCGCCTAAAAAATAATTTCATAATGGACAATAAATAATTTAATCATTGATTATTGACATGTAATGCATAAAGAGACACTAGTCGTAATCCTAATGCCTCCACATAATTTTTTTTTGGTAATAAAATTAAAAAATTCTTAAATATATATACTTTTGTAATATAATTTATGATATGATATATATGCTTTTGTACTTTATTTTATAGCAATCAATTAAGGAAAATTTAAAAATGTTCATAAAAACGTTTAATATATCTGATTTATGACCATAATTTCGCACATGATTTATATTATTGGTAGAAAAAATTATGTTACCTAAATTGTAGAGTTGATAAAGTGTAATTTAATATACTAATACTATAGGAGGGTTTTTATCCAAACATGTAAGATTCTAGATACGTTTGATGTACAATATTTGGCATCATCTTACGTCGCCACGTGTATTTTTTGAAAATGATGTTAAATATTTGAATTTTATCCCTTTACTTTTTTATTTTTGAATTCATGCCCAACAATTAACTTTGTTAACTTTCTTTTTCTGTTAAAATTCATTTTCATTACTGTTATAATGGCGGTAAAACAATCGTAAAGCAATAAGAAAAGAAAAATAAGAACACACAGATTTAACGTGGAAATCCTTTCGAGAAAAAGCTACGGGCAGATGAGAAGAAATTAATTCACTAATGTTGAAAAACAGACGATACAAAAGGAGTTTCAACTACATCTATTTAAAGGTCGAAAAACTCTATTCTAATCATAGTCAAATAGTAGAAGTATAGTTCTATACGGACTCAACTTGTGCGATATGATCCGTACGGCCCTCACCCTCTCACCCCCATAGATCCCTTATTTTGTTATTGTATTTATTTCTTCAACAAGTGACGAGATTCGAGTCACACAATCTCTAACAATTACAGTGTTATTCTTTTTGGTTATTTTGGTTAATGTTTTTGAATCAGAGTCATTTTCATAAATATTAATTTTTTTTGGATTAGATGGTAAAATAGCCTAAAATTGCACATTCACTCCTAATAATTTATGACAAATTTCTGACTTGGTACCTGCAGTCAACAAGTACTCTCCATCTTCCACAAGCAGAGATGTACTTACAGCAAAAAAGAAAGGTCAATATTTTCCTAAAACATTGTTAGAAATGAAGTTGTTGAAAATGGAGCAGTTTAACATCAGCACTTCAACAACAACAACTCCAATCCACTACCTAAAATGGCAGAATCAAATATATATACATACACAGATACATATATCTAATCCATTTACCATCCATTTCATTTTCATCCCCTATATAAACCAACATTCCACTAACCATTTTTCTCATCAAAATCTTAAATTCCCATTTCTCTTTTCAACAAACAAACACACATATATTCTCTCTCTCTAATGGCGACAGCTGAGAAAAGCGGTGAAATAGCAATCAACATGTCGGAGACAAAAGCCAGTACTAAAGGAAAAGCTCCATTGTTAAACTCTTCCAAAGCTTTCGCCGTCGTCGAACCACCGAACCGAGGAGCCAAAAGAGGTATCGCCAGTGGTGATTTCTTTTTGAGACTATGTGCCCTTGGAGCCGCCCTCGGTGCCGCTATATCAATGGGGACCGCCGATCAACTTCTCCCTTTTACAACTCAGTTCCTCCAATTCGAAGCTCAATACGATGATTTTGATGCTTTCCGGTATGTTATCTTTTTCTATACTTTTATTTAATTTTTTGGAGAAATTAACATTTAATCCTTAAACTTGTTAATTGTTTACACTTTGGTCCTTTAAATTTTTGTTGGATCCACGTTAGTTTTGGAGCTTGGTAGATTTTTTTTCCTCAATTTATCTTTCAACTTTGAGATTGTGTATATCATCATTTGATTTTTTTTATATTTTTTATTTTAAATAAAAATTATAATTTTTTAGATGATGATAGGAAAAGACCTTGACTTCCTTAAAATAGAGAAATTATGTTTTAACTTCTCTAAAATTTTAAAAAATTATAAATTAATATATAATAAAATTATATTTTAATCCCTAAAGTAAAAAAAATTATGATTTAATCTTTCTAGAAATCGTAAACTTATAAATTTACAATGAATCCATTTCATTTTGGCTCTCATACAAAATTTGAATTTATTTTCAATCCTTACAAAATAATTTCCCGACTTCATCCCTAAATGTTTTACGTCAATATTTTAATCAAAATATGTTAACTATTTGAATAAAATATTGAATTTATTCTTTTTTTTAAAAGTTAATAAAAATTATAAAAATAAAAAAAATCAAATTATATCAAATTAAGATATAATAATAAATTCTTAAATTTAAACATAATAAAAGGATCAAAATCGTAATTTGATCAAATTCAAATAAATATGTGTTATCTAATATATATATTTATTTTAATTATGCAGGTATTTTGTGATCTCACTTGCCATGGTTACTGGTTATCTTCTCCTTTCATTGCCATTTTCCATAGTCTGCATCATTCGTCCACTTGCAACAGCTCCAAGGCTCTTCCTTGTCATCTTTGATAGTGTAAGTTAAACTCAGATAAGTTGAATCGAATTTTTTAATAATTTATCTAATTGAATTTAACGAGTCAATAAATTAATGATTTATTTGGTTCGCCTATTGGTTTGTTTCTGAAAACTTTGCATATATATTTAATTTTTCATACATTTTTAGGTTTAATTTCATTAAATGTCCCGAAACTATCGTCTGTATTTTAAATTGGTTGTAAATTTCAAAAGTTCTAATTATGTCTTCAAAGTTTTAGTATTGTAATGATTAGGTCATTCTGTAAATTTAGTTGCGAATTTAGACATTAAATGTGGATTTAAATATGAGGTTGGTTTATATTTAGAATATGTGGATTAAATTTATATATACTTATAGTTTCTTTTATTTTTTTGATATGTCAAATCAAATCACGTTTTTACAATTTGATTCATTTGTTTTAAATATATTCCATATAAAGTTCGAGTTAGTATTTAATGCTCAAGCTAATAACTTAATTGAGATTCGATACTTTTAAAAGCTTAATTAGAATGTTTTGGAATAAATTTGAATATTTTAGTCATAGTTTAAAGATATCTGGTGTAATTATCTGTTGTATTTAAAATTTCCTTGTTGTAAGAGGGGCCAAAGTTGACCCCTTCGCGTTAAGCTCTTCAAAATTTTTGAAAATTTCAATTAGACACTCCCAACTTAATGCCACGTTACGCCATTGGTTTTCGACGAAGATCGAAACATGAATACAGGGATTTAACGGTCATACCAAAATCTCAATAATATTTAATTACCGAGTATAATTTATTCATCATTATGATCGTTATTTTATGATTTTGAATTACAGATAATGGGGGGTGTAACCATAGCAGCAGGTTCAGCTGCTGCAGCAATTGTATATTTGGCTCATACAGGGAACCCAAACACCAATTGGCTTCCTATTTGTCAACAATATGGTGATTATTGCCAAAGTGCAAGTGGAGCAGTGATAGGTTCTTTAATAGCTGGTGCAGTCCTCTTCTTTATAGTTATACTTTCAGCTTTTGCTCTGAAAAGAAGCTGAAAATCCACTTCCCATGGAAGTTAAGTTTCCATTGATTTATGAATAGTGTGTGTTGTGGGGAAAAAAAAAAAGCATTTGAATGATTTCCTTTTCTTTTTTTGGTGTTTCTTTTTAAATGTTGAATGTAATACACTTTCATTGTATGTAAGTCCCTTTACTCTCTAAAAATTTGAATTTTATCCCTTTACTTTTTTATTTTTGAATTCATGCCCAACAATTAACTTTGTTAACTTTCTTTTTCTGTTAAAATTCATTTTCATTACTGTTATAATGGCGGTAAAACAATCGTAAAGCAATAAGAAAAGAAAAATAAGAACACACAGATTTAACGTGGAAATCCTTTCGAGAAAAAGCTACGGGCAGATGAGAAGAAATTAATTCACTAATGTTGAAAAACAGACGATACAAAAGGAGTTTCAACTACATCTATTTAAAGGTCGAAAAACTCTATTCTAATCATAGTCAAATAGTAGAAGTATAGTTCTATACGGACTCAACTTGTGCGATATGATCCGTACGGCCCTCACCCTCTCACCCCCATAGATCCCTTATTTTGTTATTGTATTTATTTCTTCAACAAGTGACGAGATTCGAGTCACACAATCTCTAACAATTACAGTGTTATTCTTTTTGTTACATAGTTAACAAGAGAGTGTATTTGTTATTTCAAAATGTCACACCGGTGAATTTAACAAAAGAATTTTAATGGTGTTAACAATTAGACCTAAATTTTAAATTCTAAAAAGTAGAAGGACCAAATTCTTAAAAATAAAAGTAAAGAAAATAAATTCCAAATTTCTAAAAAGTATATATACCTAGAGTATATTTTAACCATTATACAATGTAAATTTGTCATTCAATGTTATAAATCAATGTTTCAGCAAATTTTCACTATAAAAAGTTGTGCTCTAAACCAAAATTTGTGTACTTATTAAAGAAATGCAAAATCATTATTAACTCGATGAAAGAGTTTAATTGATATAATTTAAAATTTTGAAGGTTTAATTAAATTTTTTTGTCAAAGTTTAAGGGTTATATACCCCTTTAGCTAAAGATAAATAAATTTTAAATTTTAAATCAGACAAATTCAATTATTAATCTTAATTAATTTAGTCCAAATTTCACTAAAAAATCAATTTAATCCAAATTCGAAAATTCTGTTTTAATCCCAAAAATTGAAAGAAATTCAATCTAAACCTCCAATTTAATAATACCAAGGCCCAATAAGCTCGAAATTAAAATGCTCATCAGAGAAAATTAACACCGACAATATGAGAGAAAATTTTATTTAACAAATTTATAAAAAAAATATATAAAAGTCAAATGTGGCTTAGGTTGAAATGGTAAATATGAGATAGTGAAAACCATGATTTTTGGGTTTAAATCTTATAATCTTGATCATGTGTATGTATTTTGCTAAATTTATCAAAATATAAAAAGATATTAATACACTAAAAATAATATTTGTTACTTTATAAAAGGAGTGTGCTTTTGGTAATTTCATAATTGAGTTATGACTCGGTTAATAGATGATACCAACTCAATCAAACTCTTAATAATTATATAGTATATATATTTATGTAATAAATATATTTATAAAAAAAATTGATATATAAACAAATAAAGCTTTCGTTGAAATGTGGTAAAATAAAGATATTTAAAACCATTGTGTTTTGAATTCAAAACCATAACCTGAATTTTGTTTTTTATATAAATGATGTAAAAAGATAAAAATGCACACGAAACAATATAATTTTTTACAAACACTTAATAAATAATGTAAAACACGTTTTTTTAACATGTTTTTTCCAACCCTAATTTTGTGGGTATAATTTTATTTTTCTAACACTAACATTTAATGGTCAAAAGATGAAGGAAGAAGGGATTAATTTCAACCCCATATAAAAATAAAGCCTTTTGCCCTAAGTTTGCCTATAAAAACTACTGCTTTGCTTGTTTTATGCCAACTCAA
Source organism: Gossypium hirsutum (assembly GCF_007990345.1). NCBI lineage: Eukaryota > Viridiplantae > Streptophyta > Magnoliopsida > Malvales > Malvaceae > Gossypium > Gossypium hirsutum. Next base: position 835,473 of record NC_053431.1, read on the forward strand.
TAAGTTCATTTCAGGAAAAAAAAAAAAAAAACACCCACTACCCTTTGGCTCTTTTTATTTGATTATGACCTTCAAGCTTTGTTTTATGGCTTCAGATCTCCACAAATATCCTCCTTCTACCCTTCTCTTCATCTCCTTCATTCAATACTTCAATCTTTCCCCCATGGCAGATATATATATATATCTGTATAGAGAAATATGAGCTTCTTGTTGAAGAGATTGTGAAGATCATTAACATCATCATTAGCATCATCCCATAGCATATTGCACTGTTCCATGCATTTTTAACAAGCATGACATGCAGCCATGCATATGTTTTGGCATCCATGTGTGTATAATGTATGTGCCTGGCTCCCTGTATGCCATCCGCAGAACCTATCGAACAACGATGGCATCTGTGAATGGCGTATGAGGAGTCAAGCGTATATTTCTGCACATATATATGATCTCCATCAATATACTTCTTTTGCAGGCTTTACTTTTTTCATCTTCTTGCTTTCCAGTTAAACTAAAGGGCTTCAAGGTACTTCATTTTCCTCATCCTCATCTTCTTCTTTAATCTTAATATCTGTTATTAGGGTTTTTTTTCTTCTTTGTTATTATTGTTATTTAATACTCAAGTCTTGTCTGATGGATTTTTCATGTGATCTCTGATAACTTTATCTTATCACTGTGTTTTCAAATAAATAATCTCAGTTCTTTAATCATTCATTTAAATTAAGCTCTTATATACAAACATCAAAAGCAAAAGGGATAATGGAAGTTCTTCAACTTCCACTGCAGTTTGAATGAAATTTACAGTAATATGATATTACAGAATTCTAGTAATTTGTATGTTCTATCTGTAACTTTTTTGTTTAAAAAATGTGAATTATGGAAATAAGAAATGAATTTGATTTGAGTATATCAATCTTCCGATTAATGCAGGTCGATAATCATAATAGAACGATTGCAAAGCAATAAGAAAAAGGAAAAAAAATAAAACAGAATGGGGAAATTATTTCGAGAAAAAATCACGGACAGAGGAGAAATTCACTAATGTTGAAAATTGAATGATATAAGAGAAGTTTCTACTATATCTATTTAAAAGTCGAAAAACCCTATTATAATCAATATCAAATAGAAGAATTGTAGTTCTATACGTATTTTACTTGTGCGGCATGGTCCGTACCATTTTTGCCACTGTATTTATTTCTTCAATAAGAGATAGGATTCGGGTTATACAAACTCTAACAACCTGCATTGTAGATTTACCATAATCTAATTTTTATTTAAGTATTTAATTGAGTTGATGTTACCCATCAATCGAGTCCCAACCAAGGTAGTCAGTACCACAGCAGAGGACGTACAGTTTTTTCTATTGGAATTGGTACATATAGATACTAGTCTATTTCAGTGTATCATTTTAGATTTATCGACATTTTAAAAAAATATTTAATACATGTATATAAAAATATTGCCAAATATCAAATAAATGATATTGAATAAAGTTTAAATATAAAATATTCATCAAGTATATAAAATACTCATTAATAAAATCCATAAATAAAAAATCATCATTCAATAAATTCAAAATTAAGAAGAAAAAATTACACCGAAGTGTGAGGGGATTTTTTTTGATAAAAGAAACTGAAGGATGAGTACGGATTTTTATTATATTTTAAATACGAAAGTATGTTTCACGAAAAAAAGAGAGAGTTAAACTTTACTTTTCTTTGTAATTTTTTTTATTGGTCATTACATTCCAATTAAATCTTTAGTATAATAGTAAATAGTTAAAAGTTTTATATTTTTTAATATTATTCATGCATCGGTTGATGCACCATGTTCTAGTCGGTGCGATTGGTAAAAATCAACATTTTTACCGGTGCAAAAAAAAGTGTTGCTTGTTCCGCTTTAGCACTAGAATAGTGCGCACCAGATGATACGGTCAAAACTAGTGCAAAATCGATCACTATAGTCCAATCTCAATTGTAAAATTACCAAAAACCCTTTCCATTTACAAAATTATAAACGTTATAATAAGGGTGTTTTTGTTTTACATTGTTATATAAAATATAAAGAAATAAGCATCTTCAACTTTTCATCTTTACCATTTCAATAAAAGCCTCATTTATTTTTTATATAATTTTTTTTATAAATATGTTCCTTAAACAATTTTTTTATTTACAATGTGTGTCATAATTTAGTGTATATATATATAAAAGATGTAAAGAAATAAAAATACCCTCAAAATATTATGAATTACTTTATAAAATAATAATATTTTAATTATTATCTGATTGTGTTAATGCCCAATTAACTCGTGGTACTAAATGAAATGTTTAATATAAAGTGTATATATATATATAATCAACTCTGCAATGAGAGTTTTAAACCTACATGTACATTTTTAATTTAAAAATTCTAATCCAATCGTCATATCGTTAATGGTTTCTATTAAAATTTGTTAACTTAACATTTATATTTTTTATTAGCCATATGAGGTCAACTTAATCAGTATGTCAATAAATTGACAAATTTTGATAAGAAATATTTATGATTTTAATGATTGGACTGCGATTTTTAAATCAAAACAATTAGAGGACTTAATTTCTAATTTTTTAAGTACAATGACTAAACCTCAAAATTTATCAAAATACAAGGACTAACAACATATTTAAACCCAAAAAAAAAAAACTACTCCATCTTCTACCCTCCTAGAAAAATTCTGCATGATTTGTTGGAAATGATGCAAGTAGCAAAAACAACTCCAATCAAATTGATACCGTACCAAATACAATATCAAATATATCTCTAACTATACCTTGTCAACTCTATATTTTATATTATTTATTTAACCTTACATTTTTATTTTTATTTAATTTCGTCCCTCTATATAAACACGACATTCATCTTTAATCCCATTCATCTTTCAACAAAACATATTTTTCTTTTTTACATTGTTCTTTGATTTCCTTTACAATCTCTCTTTAATGGCGACAGGCAAAAATGGTGAAACAGCAATCAACATGCCAGAGACAAAAGCCAGTGTTAAAGGAACAGCCCCATTGTTAAACTCCTCGAAAGCTGTCTCCACGGTCGAACACCCGAACCGAGGAGTGAAAAAAGGGTTTGCCATCGGTGACTTCGTTTTGAGACTATGCGCCCTTGGAGCCGCCCTCGGCGCCACCGTAGCAATGGGGAATGCTGATCAAGTTCTTCCTTTTTTCACTCAGTTCCTCCAATTCGAAGCTCAGTACGATGATTTCGATACTTTTCGGTATGTTTTTCAAGGCATAACTGATAAATTAAGTCTTTTAACGTTTACATTTTTTTTATCAATTTGACCGTTATTTTTTTTAAAGATAAATTTGACCTTAACCTTTTGAAAAATAATTGAATTTATGTTTTTTAATGAAAATACCGACTAAATTGTGAAAATTTTGAACATAGCAATTTAAGTGTACTTTATGCTAATATTTTTTGAATTTTTATGAATTTTTTATAATTATTTTTAAATTTGATTTAATTTTATAAATTTTAAATTATTTATTGATGTAACATATAAAATAAATAATATTATGTTAGCATGAAGTGCACGTAGAATGCTATGCGAGTTACCACGCCAATTTCATTAAAAAAATTAATACTTTAGTTAGTATTTCCATTAAAGAAAGTTTGACACTTTTTGAAAAATTAATAACTAAATTTAACTAAAAAATAAAAATAAAGGTCAAATTGACCAAATATTATTAACGTTAAAGATTAAATTTAACATTATACCTTTATTTATTAATTTAATTTTATATTTAACCTTAATCTGATATATATATATATGTGTGTATATATATTGATTTTAATTATACAGGTTTTTCGTGATGGCAATGGGCATGGTTTCTGGTTATCTTTTCATTTCATTGCCTTTCTCCATAATTTGCATCATTCGTCCATTTGCAACAAAGCCAAGGCTCTTCCTTGTCATCTTTGATTCCGTAAATTCAACTCACACTATATATATTTATGAACTTTAATTTCGATCAGTTTGGCTGCTAATTTGGATATCATATGAGTATATTTAAAATACATATATCAAATTATAAACACATATACTTGCTGCATGGATTTAATGTGAATTCATTTCTATAACATGTCGAATCTGATCATGTGTTTGTAGTTTGATTCATGCAGAGACGAGTATAAAGGGTAGGTAGGGGCTTTGGCCTTTAATGGAAACTGGTCTTTTAGTCCCTTATAAATGATAAAATTAAAAATTTTTTGGTAAAATTTCATACTAGCTCTCTCAAAAAATGAAAAGATTTCTATTTTATCCCTTCAAAAATGATGAAACCATAGGTTGATATAGGTAAAATTATACTTTAATCTCTCAAAATTTTCCTAAGTACTCAATTCCTATCCTTAAAAATTTCTGAATTCACCTCTAGATCCCATTCTTTTAACTATGTTACTGATTAGATTTGTATTTAATGCTTAAACTAATAGCTTGACTGATAAAATAACTTGAAAACATTTTAAAATTAATCCCATTTCGAAACATGAATAAGTAGATTTAACCCCGCACAGGAATCAAAATAATATTAAATTAGTGGGTATAATGTATTTGGTTGTTATGAAGGTTATTTTATGGGTTTGAAGGATAATTATTAGTTGTTGGATTGTTGCAGATGATGGCAGCTTTAACCATAGCCGCAGGTTCAGCATCTGCATCGATGGTGTATTTGGCTCATAACGGGAACGATGACGTGAATTGGCTTCCTTTTTGTCAACAATTTGGTGATTTTTGCCAAAGTGCAAGTGGAGCAGTGATAGGTTCTCTATTAGCTGCTGCACTACTCTTGGTTATAATTATCCTTTCAGCTTTTGCTCTTAAAAGAAACTAAGAAAATCTCACCCCAAAATTTAAAAAAGAAAAAGAAAAAGAAAAAGAAAAAGCTTTTGTTGTTGTTGTTTTCATTATTGGAGGTTAGTTTGATTTATGAAGATTGTGTGCTGTGGAACAAAGCATTTGAATGATTTCATTTGCTTTTTGGTGTGGAATTTTAATGTCAAATGTTATACACTTTAACAATATGTAAAATCATTTTATACATGTAAATGTTTGATTCATTAGTGTTACAACTTCCAATGGTTAAATATATATATTATTTTCGATTCAATCTTAGCTTGATTGACATGAGTATTATTGTCGGTACAGGAGGACGTGGGTTTGAGTGAGCTGAAACGCATTATCCTCCTATTTAAGAATTGAGAGGAGCTATGAATATATCAAAAAGAGCATATATGATTAGAACCTATAATGAAAATTAATATATATATATATATTATTACAAAGCCTAAAACTACCATAACTTTTTTTCAATTCTTAAATAGAAAAGATAAATGCACGTCTTCTTGCACAAGGAACAATGCCAATGTCAATCGAAGTAAGGGATATAATATATTTGTATAAAGGGATAATATCATAAATGGTACTTGAACTTTGATTGAATATTCAATATGATACTTCTTTTTTTAAAATGTCTATTGTGGTACATAAAGTAGAGTTCTTTCATGGTTGACCTTATATTGGGATGCTTAGGAAGTAGTTGATAACCGCATTTCGCGCTCTAAAATTGATCAATTAAGGTTAGATTATTTAAGTGAAAGCACGACGGTTTTCATCATAGTTAAAAGTAAAATTAAATATTTAGGTGCAAGTATTTCAAAGATAGAATCTTAATAAGAAATCGAGTTTTAATCAGTAAATCAAATCATAACTTTTGCATTTAAACCTAGCACACACATGATCTTTTGACCTATTGATGCTTTAGTGAGTTGGTTAGGCTTAATAAATTAGAGTCCAATCTCCTCGTTGATGAGGATTGCCTAGTTGGCTAGTGAATGAAAGCCCTTTGCCGCTCACTTTTCCTTCGCCGGATTCAGTCGTTTTCCAGTTTAAAGGAGTTTTTTAGAATAATAAACCCCCATTAATTGGCAACAACTCAAGTTTTATCAAGTCCATGGTTACTCCTTTTTTTCAAGCCCAATGGTGCTCGATTAGCTTAGGTTCACAAGGACTCATGTTTGTATACACCTGACTCGAGATTAGTATCATTTTATGTGGATTCACAAGTTTCACCAGGAGAGAGAGATGACCATTATTTTCAAATCCAACGCACTAGCTCGTGAAGATCCGGTGGCTAACACTCAATGATAAGACTTGTGTCCAAGACATTCATTTTTCTTTCTAGCTTTTCCTTCGGAGAAACAGGTTGAAATTAAACTTTTTTTTCTCGGTATGGTCTAATCTTCAGTCAAACATTCATACAACTTTTTTGATATGCATTCCTTTCATTTTTATTTCCATATTATTCTTCTTATTTATTCATTCGTATGATCTAAACCTAAGAGAACAAAAAAAGAGAGGGTAAACTATATTAGTTGTGACCTAATTATATATATATTTTTTGACCACTCAACTACGAAAAATTACAAAATGACTATTCAATTATTTAATTTTATCTTTTTTGGTCCTTATTTAACTAACATGAACACAAAAATATTAAAAAATCCAAGAGAATTGAGTGATTAAAAAAATAAAATCAAATAATTGAGTTACCATTTTATAACTTGAATAATAAAAATAAAAATAAAAACTACTCCATCTTCCACAAAACTAATAAGAACTTTCATTTGCTTAAATTTTTTTGCATGAATTTGTTGAAAATGGTGCAAAAGTTAACATCAACGTGGCAAGTAGCAACAACTCCAAAAATGATAGCACCAAATAAACATGCCAGAGACAAAAGCCAGTGTCAAAGGAACAGTCCCATTGTGACGGGGTATAGTAAATTTTTTAAAAATTTTAGAAATTTAATGAGATTTTTTATTAAAAAAAAGGATCTAATTAAATTTTTATGAGATTAATGAGAAATTTTAAAAAACTTAAAAGGTATAATGATAAATTTTAAAAATTTGAGGGAGCCTAATTGAAATTGTCTAAAAAATTCAAGAAAAAATGAAAATTTCCAAAAATTTTAGCGGGGGTTAATTAATTTTTTTTTTAAAATTCCAAGGGAAAAATCAGATTTTCCCAAATTTTTTTTGCCCCTGGGGGGCGCACCCCCTAGTCCCCCATCAGGATCCGTCATTGTTGTTAAACTCCTCTAAAGCTGTCACCGTTGCCGTCGAACACCCGAACCGAGGAGAGAAAAAAGGGTTTGCCGTCGGCAACTTCATTTTGAGACTATGCACCCTTGGAGCCGCCCTCGGCGCCACCGTAGCAATGGGGAATGCCGATCAACTTCTTCCTTTTTTCCACTCAGTTCCTCCAATTCGAAGTTCAGGATGATGATTTCAATATTTTCCTGTATGTTTTTATATTTAAGCATAATCCAAATTAAATAAACATTTGATTATCTTATATATATATAGATTATATTTATACAGGTTTTTCGTGATGGCACTGGGCATAGTTTCTTCTTATCTTTTCCTTTTATTGCCATTCTCTAAATATGTATCATTCGTTCACTTGCAACAAAGCTAAGGCTCTTCTTTGTCATCTTTGATTCCGTAAATTCAACTCACACTATATATATTTATGATTTTTTTATAGTTAATTTCATTACCAATTACATCAGTTTTGTCAACTTAATTTCAAGTTGGATATCAGATGAGTATACTTAAAACAAATGGACGTAAAAGTATCGTGAAAGTTTTTGTACGGTAAGTTAAGTAACATTTTGTCCTCTGTATTTAAAAGAGAAGTAAATTAGTCATTATACATTAGCCAAAAAATAATCCGATTTTCTTGTTAAAAATTTTATCAATTTATACCGTTAAAAGTTAGTCTTTGTATGTCAAAATGAGGTACACGTGGTGCGCCATGTGTAACTATTTGGTTATTCTATCAGTCACGCCCATTTTTAACAGTAGAAATTGATGAATTTTTTAATAGAAATGACAAGTTTACTTTTTAATCCAATGTACAGGGATTGACTTACTCATTTTTTTTTTGAGTAAAGGAGATAAAATATATTCTGACTCGTAGTACAAAAACATCCATGATTCTTCTATCAACACACAAATCAAATTGTAAAAAAATATATATATACTGCAACGAGTAGACATGGATATTTGCTGGATGGACTTAAATACATTGATGGTTTAATTATACACTTTCTTTAACCCAATTAGATATATTCTTGGGTTGGGCTACTCACCCAAACTTAGAGGCTTGTTAAAAATTTGAGTGAGTTTGAGTAAAAATATTAAGCCCAAAAATTGAGCTTAGGCAAAAAAATTAGGCTCATTTAAAATATGAATCGGGTTTAAGATTAAACATTCAAGGCTCAACTCGTTTTTTTTATGTAATTTGTAAGACAAAAACTAAATCTATAGTAATATATAATATTATATATAATGTTAACATGAAAAGAAAAATAGATAACCTCTTTATAAAATTTTAACAAATGAAAAATATATAATTATTAAATATGAAATTAAAATAAGATGGGTGAGCTTAAAATGTGTTTAGGTTAGTAATTTATAAATATGGGTAAGCTTAAATAAAATTTTAAGTTCATATTATGAGTTGGGTTTCAACAAGTATAAATTGAGTTAATATTATGCTTAAACTCAATCCAACTTGAATCCAATCCAAAAACACCTCTAAACCCAATTATCTGGTAATAATACATTCGATTCTAAAATAATCATACAACTTGGACTATATTGTCAAAATAAATTGATAGAACCAACATACCATTCATGTCCGTTACGGATTATGGAGACTAATCTTTTAAGGTTCGTGATTGTTTATCTTATCAATATTGTCTCTAAAATTCAAATTCAAATACTTGAATTAAGAGTGGAATGTTAACAAAAAGAGTTATAACCATATATTTTGCCTTGTTGTGATGTTTGTTAATTCATTTGTATGATCTCAGCTCACATAGAAAAAAAAAAACTACTCCATCTTCCATAAACTGAGATCTCTGAGTATAAAACCAACATTTTCCTTAAAATTTTGGAAATGGTGCAAGCTAACATCAGCATGCCAACAACTCCAATATCTACATACTAAAGTACTGAGAGTACCATATATATATATGTTAAAATATGTTGTTAGTCCTTATATTTTAATAAAAATTGAGATTTAATTCTTATATTAAAAAATTTAAAAATTAAATTTTCTATTTTTTTGATTTAAAATTTGAGTTTGATCATTAAAATTGTAAGTATTTTCTATCAAATTTTATCAATTTGAGATTTTGATTAAACTATCTTCTTGTAATATGGCATATGACTGATAGAAAACAGATTTTTAAATCGAAAAAGGAAAGGATTAAAGGACTGAATCTCAAAACCTATAAAAGTACAAGGACTAAAACAAATTTTAACCATATATATTTCATCCCTATATAAAGACAACATTCTACTAGTGATTTCCACATCAAAATCCTATACTCCTTTCATCTTTCAATAGCCATCTTTTTCATTGTTCTTTTTATTTCCTTAAAACCAAATCTCTAATGGAGACCAATAAAACTATGAGGGAGACAACAATCAACCTGCCGGAGACGAAGGCCGAGGCTAAAGAAAAAGCCCCATTATTAAACTCTTCGAAAGCTATCGCCATCCTCGAACCACCGAATCGAGGAACAAAAAAAGGAATCGCCATCGGCGACTTCGTTTTGAGACTGTGCACCATCGGAGCCACCCTCGGTGCCACCGTAACAATGGGGAATGCTGGTGCTGTTGCTCCTTTTACCACTCGGTTCTTACGGTTTGAAGCTCAGTTCAATGATATTCCAACTTTCGTGTATGTCTTGTTCTTCTTCTTTCATATGATAAATCTTCGGAATTCAAATAATTAAACATTGATTATATATATGTATATGTATTGGCTTAATTTTACAGGTTTTTCATGGTGGCAAATGGCATAGTTACTGGCTATCTTTTCCTTTCATTGCCATTCTCTACAATTTGCATCGTTCGTCCACTTGCAAAAGCTCCGAGGATCCTCCTTATCATCTTTGATACTGTAAATTCAACTCACTATCTCTGAATAGAGTTCTTCATCGGCAGGGTGGTCTGTCCGACCTTGGTCTGTTTTGGGTTAGGGTTGGACAAAATTTCTTTTGTCCATTCTTATTTAATTATAAGAATATATAAATATTAGTAAAAAAATATATATTTTATTATTTTTAAATAGTAATATGATTTTTTAGGCGAGTTGAACTTGAACCCGAGTTTGATTTTTTTTAAAAAATTAAAGTTTTTGCCGGCCCAACATTCATGAACATCTAATATCTTAATTCATTTTATTTGACACAATGACAAATTTAGCCCTTAACATTTGTATCTTCTGTCAATTTGGCTTTTATTTATTTTAGCTAAATTCAATTCTTAACCTTTTAAAAAGGGTCAAATTGTTATTTTTAATGAAAATATTGACTAAAATATTAATTTTTTTAGCGTTGTAGCCTACAATCCACATGTACTTCATGCTAGTTTTTTTTTTAAAATTTTATGAACTTTTTATTTTTATTTTTTATATTTTTAAATTATTTGTTGACTCGGCATGTCAATATGAAGTACACATGAATTATCACACAGGTTGTCACATCAATATTGTTAAAAAATTATGTTTTAGTTAGTATTTCTGTTGAAGAAATGATTTGACTACTGTTTTTAAAAAGTTAATGGTTAAATTTAGCTAAAAAAAAAAGAACCAAATTGACAAAAGATGTAAACGTTGAGGGCTAAATTTATCATTATGCCTTATTTAAATATTTGTTATTAATATTCTTATTCAATCATTAATCCCTTTCCACCCTTAAATAGGACGAAAATACATGTTTTAACGTTCTTGAACTCAAGTCTTCCTTGTTGTTGTAATAGCAATTATGCCAATTGAGCTAAAGCTCAATAAGCTAAACTATTAAAAGAAGTCCTCCGACTACTTTACTTTTATTAATTAAGCTCTTATACAGTTTGATTTGTATTTAAATTAGCCCTTATTTCAAAATAAAATATTGATTTGTCTTAGGAGTGCTATTTAGGTATAAACTAAAAGTTAGGGGCTCATTCTCATACAAATTAAAAATTAAAGGCTTATCTTAGTAACAATTAAAGTTTATGGGTTCTTTAAGTGTGTAAACCGTAAATCGACTGAAAATTAATATTTCAGTGATTTAATTTTTTACACATGTTTGATAATCTAAAATAAGAAGAATCTAAAAGAATTTTTCTATAAAAAAATTATAGAAAATTATAAGTAGACAAGAGTTACTTATCACTTAACGGAGAATATTTTCAATTAATTTAATTTATTTTAGAAATAGGTGAAATGTTTAAAAAATAAAGATAAAATATAGAATTTTTTTTATAATTTAAATTTTATATTTATCAAATAATTTAATTATATTTCATAATTAATTTTAAGTAATATATCAAATATATTTTTAACTTAAATTCAATACTTATTTTTCCCGCACTTAATTTTTCAGTATATCAAATTGACACTTGTAATGCTAAATTAAGTAGAACGACTAATTCCTAATTTAAATATAATAAAGAGATCAAAATTACAATTTAACTGAATTTTGATTAACCTAAGATTGTCAAGTAGTTTTGATTTTTCAACTTTATGTCAACATATGAACACGAGGGTTTAATCTTCACACCCGAATTTTAATAACATTTAATTATTCGATATAATATGGTCAATATTAAAGAGTAAAATTACACTTTAATTTCTTCATAATTTATTTTTAATTCCCTAAAATAATTTCTTAACTTCATCGTTACGATATAATATACATATTATGATCGTTATTTTATGATTTCGAACTTCATTATTGCAGGCAATGACAGGCTTAACTCTAGCTTCAGCTTCAGCTGTTGCATCAATTGTGTATCTGGCTCATAATGGGAACCCAAACACCAATTGGCTTCCTTTTTGTCAACAATTTGGTGATTTTTGTTCAAGTACAAGTGGAGCAATGGTGGGTTCTCTGCTAGCTGGCACACTCTTCATGACTATAATTATACTTTCAGCTTTTGCTCTTAAAAGAAATTGAGAAATAAAAAATAAAAAAATTCCTTGTTTTATTATTGAAGTGTGAAAAAAAAAAGAAAAAGGAAAGCATTTGAATGATTTCATTTGCTTTTGGTATGTGATTTTATGTTCTAAATTTTTAATTTAAAATGTTGTGTTACTTTCATTGTATGTAAATCTTTGTATACATATAAATGTGTTATTCAATGTTCCAACTTCCCATGGTTGATTGTATATTAATGTTTCAATGGATTGATTGAATTTGAGTTAATTGTAATACAAATCCTTAAATTACGACTCTTTATTAAGGACGAAGTCAGAAAATTCTTTTAGAGGGTTGAAATGAAATTTTAATTTTTAATAGTCTATATCTTTATAATTTTTAAAAGATTAAATTAAATTTTTATAATTTTAGGGGGGGCCAAAGTGCACTTTTACCTTTACTACTTTAAAATTTTAAAATTTTCTAAAGGGTCAAAACAACAATTTTCCATTTTTGGGGGGGATCGGGCCCCTGCCAGCCCCTCCAGATTTGCCTCTGGACGTTATAATTATATCGTTAAACTATCGGTGTTATATAAATCAGGTTATTTTATTATTTAAATTATTAATTCAATTGTTAATTGACACATTAATTCTTGTGTAAATAATTTTAAAATAAAAAAAAAACTTAAAGAAAAATAGAATGTTGTTACATTACTTTTAAAAAGAAAAACTAAGAATAAAGTTAAACTGAAAAGGGAAAGAATGAATAATAAAAATTTTGTAATAGCTTCGAAAACGTTAAAATTAATGTTTTTTAAACATTCCTTTATTTTTTTCTTAAAATTTTCATTTTAAATTATATCACATAAAATCTAACGCGTTATTTATCAATTATATTAATGATTTTAGTAACAAAAGGATCTAATTGATATAATCTCGATAGTTTAAGGATGTAATCAGAATAATTTAAATTTTAGAAATCAATTTAGAATGAAGGTTATAGTTTAGAGATGTTTAGTGGAATTAAACCATTGAATTTTTATTATTGAAGTACATTTTATTTTAGAGTCTCTACGGATTTATTTTAGACAATTTGGACCATATTGTATATCTAATAAATATTCTATAGTTAAATAGCTAGGGTTTGAACAAATAAGGAAATCTAGTTTGTTGGCATGGTTCAAAAGCAGACATGTGGAAGAACAGTTGGTAGCCACGTGTGCATATAATGTATAAAAAGGAATAATTTGATTTCATTCCATTAATTTGATTTTAAAATCCTTTTTAAACTTACCAATTTAGTCCAATCCAAGCATTGATTCATTCATCTTGCAATGTTAAAATTTCCAGAGTTATGACAGAAAAATATATATAAAAAAAGTTAAAAAATCGTAATAAAATTAAAATACTATTTATATCTGACCTTAAGGAATCAAATAATGCTATTTTAATTACAAATAATGCTATTTAAAAATCTTAATAAAATTATGAAATCAAATAAAACATTATTTTAGGGAAAAATTATTTTATGGACCCTTCCAATACATCATCTATGGTCCATTTCCAATTGTTTAATGACATTTCAGTAATTTTTTTCATGTCATTGACATATAATTTTGGTAATTTTTTTATCCTGAACTCGAATCCTGAACCCCAAACCTAAACCTTGAACCATGATTCGAGGTTTAGAATTTAGGGTTCAATATTCAAGATTCGAGATTTAGGATTTGGGATAAAAAACTACTAAAATTATGCGTCAATGACATAGAAAAAATTATTGAAATGTCATTAAATAAATTAGAAAAGGGCCATGAATGATGTGACGGGAAGAGTCCATAAAATAAGTTCTCGATTTTAAGGAATGGATTGCTTTAAAGAAAAGGCGGCTAGACTAAAATTCAATATAAAAATTAAATCCACAACTTTCATAAAATTTAGGGATTAATAGCAAAACAACATTTTCTATTCCCATATTGCAACTTTTCTATGTATGTTGGAGTTGTTGCCATGGTGATGTTAACTTGCACTATTTTCTAGCTTACACATGCGAATATATATATATAGCTCAAAGATCTCAGTTTATGGAACATGGAGCAGGTGTGTTCTTGGTCCTATGTAGGCTGAGATAATACAAATGAATAAATCATTAGCATGACATGGCAAAATATATGTTTATAACTCTCTTTCTACACTTGATTCGTCTCTATCACTTATATGAATATATTGTTGTATATTTGAGGACTGATAGAGACTAATCAAGTGTAGAAAGAGAGTTATAAACATATATTTTGTCATGTTATGCTTGTATTATCTCAGCCCACATAGGACCAAGAACACAACTGCTCCATCTTCCATAAACTGAGATCTTTGAGCAATATATATATATCTTTGCATGTGTATGCTAGACAAGTAGTGCAAGTTAAGGCGACAACTCCTAAATACATAGAAAAGTTGAAGTATGGGAATAGAAAATGTTAAGTTATGTTATTAGTCCTTGAAATTTACAAAAGTTGTGGATTTAGTCTTTGTATTTTTTGATTTGGTTAATTTTAGTCTCTATACTTTATATATATATAAGTTTTTAGTCTTGTACTATACATACAATTGTAGATTTGGTCTACATTCTTAAATTGGAATATTCTCAGTCCTTGTATTTTTTGAATTTTGAAATTTCAGTCTTGACGTAATTGATAACTTGATTTTAATGAGTAATATCATGTGCAAATAACAAGTTAACATGATATTGAACATATGATTCGATTAAAATTTGAAAAAAAATGGGGGATTTCTAATTTTTTTTTAAATTGAACTGATGGTCAAGTTGGTTAGGACATCATTCTCATTGATTCGATTAAAATTTATCTCAATCGCTTCAACAAGTTTGTATCGGTTCACTGTCTAATCAGTTCAAAGCCATTTCTTAGATCGATACCTCGATCAATTCTCGATCCAACCAGTTCAAACATCCTTGGAGATTTCTATAAAAAATTACATTAAAATTTAAAATCAGATTGAATTGGATAACTAAATTGCTTGGACTGAGAATTTATGGTCTAATATATCGGTCCAACACATTATATGAAATCATCCCTTCACATAGTTTGTAAATGTCCGGGTAAATGAGCACCTAAGTTCGAGATCTATTGTGTGTAATTATATATGTGGATCTCCAAATCCTACAATGTTTTGTTGTCATATGTGACTTTTATTTCAATTAGACAGTTTTAGTTTGTTCTGGATTCTTAGTTTATTTGTGTTGTATTAGTTTGATTTTACGCTTTGTGGTTACTTGGACATATACTCATATTTGTACTTTGATTTTACCCACGACATTAAAAATTTAATAGTTATTGTTTCGCGAGGACTAAAATTTGAAAGTTTGGAAAATAAAAAGACTAAAAATAAGTAATTAAAGTATAAGGATTAAATTCATAAATTTTGTAAAATACAGGGACTAATAGAAGAATTTAACCAATAGAAAAAAAAAAGAATGGGATGGAAATCCCCTCCCCCAGTTAATGCCCCAATCCTTACCTCTTTAAAATAGTAGCCCCACGTCCCTTATTATTATTATTTTTATTTTTTAATATTAAAAGGAAATTTCTTTTAAATATTAAATGACACTTTGGTTGAATGTTATAAAATATAAATGTTAAAAATTACAAAAGTTTGAGTTCGAATTTAGGGATAAATTTTAAAATTATACATGAATTTTAGTTTAATGTATAATTGTATACATGAACTTTGATTTTGTGTAATTTTATACATAAAATTTTGATTTGAACAAATTTTTCGTAAATTATTAATACAATTATTGATATAACATCATTTTATGTTTATATATTGTATATGTTGTAATTATATTTATCTGATATAAAAATAGATTGATGAATTTATTTCTTCAAAAGCGTATAATTAAATTAAAATTAAAGTTTCAACTATATGTTAAAACCATAATTAGAGTTTCACGTGTATAATTGTACCAAATTAAAATTTATGTACATAATTAGGTATTAAATTAAAGCTCATTTATAATTTTGAGATTTATCCCCGAATCTTATGAGGTGTGTATATTTTACTATTTTTTATATAAAATACATCTAATGACAAAAATACCCTCAAAACAATACCGTTTACTTTTTAAAATAAAAGTATTTTTATCATTAACTAAATAAATTGATGTTCGATTGAGTGGTGACACAAAACTCAATAATAAATTTAATATTAGTATAATAATGGGAAACAGATTACAAAAACAAATTTAATATAATTTTTATTAGTACATTAAAACAATATCACTAAATAAAAAAGATCTCACATAAGTTCGATTCCATAAGAATATTTTAGTTTTCTTTGGTAAGCAATATCATAAAATAAGACAGCCTAACTGCAACCCAATTTTTTAATCTTACTAAAGATTTAATAAGGGTAAATTCTATAAAAGGACACTCAACTATTAGTAAATTTATTTTTTGATCACTCAATTTCAAAAAATATAAAATAGTTATTAAACTATTCGAATGTTTTCATTTAAGTCATCGAGTCATTAAAATTGCCGTTATATGGCCTTCTCCGTTCCCACCACTAGCACCAATCAAAAGTTATTCTTCCCTTTCTTTTTTAACATTTTAGTTTTTCTTTCATAAAATAGCTTTAAACGCTATGAATCTGCGAACAAAAATTCGAATAGCTTTCTTTTTTGATCTCTGATATTGGCATCAGACAACTCAAGGTTGTTTAAATTGGATCAGGTTAGCCGATTGGATCGAGAATCGGTCGGGGTACCGGTTCGGAGAAGGACATTAAAATAGTTGACTCGGGAACCAATACGAATTGTTTGAATTAGGCAAAAAACTAGTTGACCCAAGAATCGGTATCAACCAAGCAAAAAACTGGCTGACTCAAGAAATGATACGAACCGGTTGAACCGAGCAATAAACTATTAAACTGAGCGGTTGAACTGGTTGGATTGAATTTTTTAATAATTTTTTATTTTTATGAATTTTTTAATGAATTATTTAATCAAGTTGAATGGAACGGTTGAATCGATGGCCTGACCTTTTCGACCATTGGTTTGGTTTTGAAAACAATGAATCAATTTGAATTTAAGATATGTTCTTCTACTTGTAAATAGGTATTGTTTTATTGTATCAATGATTGAATCATCACTAGGAGCTCGTCGACCAGGCTCTAAAAAAAATTTGATAGTCTAGTGATTTAAATGAAAACTTTCAAATAATCGGTGACTATTTTATAACTTTTTGAAATTAAATAACTAAAATATAATCTTATTGATAGTTCAATAACCTTCAATATAATTTACCCATTTAATAGTCATCTTCATCCCTATATAAAGGCAAACACTCCACCAGTGATATCCACATAAAAAATCTTACACACTCCATTGAGTCATCTTTTTCTCATTGTTCTTTCTATTTCCTTAAAACAAAATCTCTAATGGAGACGGAAAAAAGTGTAAAAGAGACAGCCATCAACATGCCGGAGATAAAGTCCGATGATAAAGCAAAAGCCCCATTATTAAACTCTTCGAAAGCTATCTCCGTCACCGTCGAACAACCGAACCGAGGATCGAAAAAAGGAATCGCCAGCGGCGAGTTCGTTTTGAGACTGTTCGCCATGGGAGCCGCCCTCGGTGCCGCTGTAACAATGGGGAATAATCAACAAATCCTCCCTTTCTTCACTCAGTTCTTTGAGTTCTTAGCTCAGTACAATGATATTACAACTTTCGTGTATGTCTTTTCTTTTTGGGTAAATTCCATTAGTAGTCACCTAATTATGTTTTTTTTTTCTTTTATCACCAACTATGAAAAGTTATAAAATGACCATCAATTATTTAATTTTGTCTTTTTTAGTCACCCAACTATCTTAGATTTTTGGGTGTTTTCATTTTTACATTAGTTAACTGGTAGCCGAAAAAGATAAAATTGAATAGTTGAGTGATCATTTTGTAACTTTTCATAGTTGGGTGACCAAACACGAAATCTATAGTTAGGTGACCTCTACTATAGTGTACTCTTTCTTTTAATTTTCTTTTGGGTAAACTATACGAATATTCACCCAACTATTAGTATTTTTTTTTGTTATCTAACTATAAAAAGTTACAAAATGATCACTCAACTATTCAATTCTGTCTTTTTTGGTCACCTGACTATATAGAAATTTTTTGTGTTTCCATTTTCATGTTAGTCGGTTGGTGACAAAAAAGAAAAAATTGAATAGTTAGGTAATCATTTTGTAATTTTTTATAATTTGATAACCAAAAAAGAAATTTACTAATAGTTGAATGACCTCTATTATAATTTACCCTTTCTTTTATTTATTTATTTATTTTCATATAATAAGTCTTTGGTATTCAAATAATTTAGCATCGATTATCTAATGTATAATATATACTGACATAAATTTACAGGTATTTCGTGACTGCAAATGCCGCAGTTGCTGGTTATCTTTTCCTTTCGTTGCCATTCTCTGTGATCTGCATTAATCGTCCACTTGCAACGACGCCGAGGCTCGTCCTTGTTATCTTTGATACTGTAAAATCAACTCACTATTTATCTCCATATCCCTTGCTTTATTATTATTATTATTATTATTATTATTTATAACTATGGTTGTTTGAATCGGGTTGGAATCATATTGGCTAGTCGGGTCGATTGAATCGAGAATTGATCAGTGTACTAGTCTGAAGAAAGGCATCGGACTAGTTGACTCGCGAACTAATTGAACATGGCTTAAAATACTAGTTGAACCATTTTTAATTTTTTTTTATTTTATGAATTATAATGATTTATTTATCAAACTGTACAAATAGGTCAGATCATCATGCCATTGACCTGACTGATTTGGTTCTATAACCTTGCCTGAAACCCCTAACTACTGGTGTAATTGAATCGAGCCTGAATATTGGTAACCTCGAGCTTGATCGAACACCTTTTTTTAGGCTTGAGCTCAACTCGAGTTATAATTAAGCTACTCAAGCTTGAGCTCGATTTAAGCTCATGTATATTTGAACTCGAGCTTGGCTTGATAATTAAACTTGAGGTTAATAATATATTAAGGGAAATAACATAATTTAATAATATGAAATATTTAAAATGTGTATTAAAAATGAAAAACTTGATAAAGTTCTGAGTTATTTGAGCCGAGTATTTACGAAGCTCGAAT
Source organism: Gossypium hirsutum (assembly GCF_007990345.1). Lineage (NCBI taxonomy): Eukaryota > Viridiplantae > Streptophyta > Magnoliopsida > Malvales > Malvaceae > Gossypium > Gossypium hirsutum. Next base: position 854,686 of record NC_053431.1, read on the forward strand.
TTGGTTTGATCAATAGCTTGAGCTCAGCTCAATAAGTACTGAATCGAGTTGAATTTTTCTTTCGAGTCAAACTTGAGTAGCGTCTCATTTACAGTCTGTCAACTTTTAAACAAGAGAATAATATATGTTTAAGTGTACTCGAACCTATGTCCTCTTAATTATTGCAATAGCAACTATACCAATGGAATTAAGTTTGAATCTATGTTTTTTTTTCTTTAATATTTGAGATTAACATCCCTCTTCAATGCATATAATGACAAAAAGTTTAAATTATTAAAAGAACCCTTCAACTAGTTTACTTGTATTCATTAAGCTCTTATTATTTTATTTGTATTTAAATTAGCCCTTATTTCAAATAAAATATTGATTTATATTAAGAGTGTTATTTAGGTATAAACTAAAAGTTAGGGGCTCATTCACATAAAAATTAAAAATCAGAGGCTTATTTGAGTATCAATTAAAGTTTATGGGTTATTCGAGTATACAAGAGTATAAAGGCTTATTTAAATAAAGTAACAAAGTTTAAGGGCTTATGTAGTATATTAGCCATGAAAAACTTAGAAATGAACGTAATTGAAATTTGAAGGTCAAATTTCAATTTTGGCCCCTTTACTATGATCATATTTGGGATTTAGTTCCTATACGTTAATTTGGCTTATTTTGATTCCTCATTTTTATAATTTCATTAGTTAGTGCAAATAATTAGTATGATTAACTATTCTAGTTAAAATAATAGAGTGGATTTTTAGAAAAAAAAAAGGAAAGCACCTCTTCTAACTCAGTATGCTGACATGATTTTTTTTTATGTGCATTTGAAGGGAAGTTTTTAAGGAAAATTCCAAGTCAAAGTATTAATAATGTTAATTATTTGGACTAAATAATGACAATATAAAAGTACATGAATTAAATTATATCAAATTAAGTACAAAGATTAAATTTAAATTTGAGTAAAGGGACCAAAATCAGAATTTAACCGAAATTTGATTACTGTTGAGTAGCTTGGGACTTTTCAAATAGGAACAAAACAACTTTTAGTTCTTGAACTTAGCAATTTTTCCCAACTTAGTCTTAGAACTTCTTTTTTTCCAACTTAGTCTAAGTTCACAGATTAATCTAGACAAAAAAAAGGTTAAAGGACCAAGTTTAAGGACTAAATGTTGCTTTATCCCTTAAACACTAGCTATAAGGTAAGTATTACAATGTTATTTTATGGTTTGGAACATTAATTAGCTCTTAGATTGTTGTAGGAAATGGTGCAATTAAGTTTTTTAATACAATGCCTCCTACCCATAGTCCCATTATCTTGAAATAGAGAAAATGTGCTTAAGCACGTGTAAACTTACACCCTCCTTCTTGTTGCTATAACAATAATATTAATTAAATTAAGACTCAATCAACAACTTTTCTTTTAAATATACATGATTGATATCGAAATATGAATACGGAGATTTAATATTTACACTCGAGTTTTAATAACTTTTAGTTTACCTAATATAATGTCCTTATTATGATCGTTATTTTATAATTTCAAAGGGTATTTAGTTGTAGACTATTGCAGGTGATGATGGGTATAACTATAACCGCAGCTTCAGCTTCAGCATCGATGGTGTATTTGGCTCATAACGGGAACCAAAACACGATGTGGCTTCCTTTTTGTCAACAATTTGGTAATTTCTGTCAGACTGCAAGTGGAGCAGTGGTGGGTTCTCTCATAGCCGGCACATTCCTTATGTTTATAATTATCCTTTCAGCTTTTGCTCTGAAATGAAATTGTCAAGACTTGGTTGGAGCAATAGTTAGAGCTTTTGTCTGATTCTCAAGTGGCACGAGTTCAAACTTTGTCATCTCCCTCTTTTGATATTATATAATAAAAAGAAAGAAATAAAAAATTAAAATTAAAAAAATATCTCTTGTTTTATTATTATTATTATTGAAGTTGAAAAACAAAGGGAGATGAATTTGCAATTTCAATTGATTTCTTAGAGGGGTGTTGGGGGAAAGCATTTTGATGATTTCATTTGCTTTCTATGTTCAAAATAAAATGTTGTATTACGTAAATATTTGTATAAATATAAATGTGTAATTCAATGTTACAACATTCCATGGTTGATTGTACATAAATGTTTTAATAAATTTTTATTATTTAGAGGAGCAATAACGAAACTCTGAATATACATTGTAAAATAGATATAGAGGATAAAAAACATACAATGTGCAATTTGATACATGAACTTTGATTTGATGCAATTACATGCACAAAATTTTGATTATGATTGAAATGTGTATATAAAACTTTAATTTTATTTCAATTATACACATTTAAATAACTGAATACATCAATGTATTTTTATATTGGATAAATATAATTATTTGTATATACAATATATAAATATAAAATGATACTATTTAATAATTTGAAAAAATAGGAGCAATTTAAAATTTCATGTATAAAATTATACAAAATCAAAGTTCATATATAATTTTGAATTATATCCCTTGCTTTTATTTCTTAATATAATGTTTAATACATCATATTAAAGTAATTGTACAATATTAAAATATTGTATTTTTGTAATAAAGTTAATCACAAACTGCAATGAGTCAAGACCTAATTTTAAATTTTTTTTAAGCTCGAGATTATCTCACCAAGCCAACCTATTTCATTGTGTTTAAAACAATAATAAAATATTTTTTTGTTTAAATTAAAATATATAAATGTTAATGTAAATTTATTTTTATATATTTTATTATTTTAAATAATAAAATACGTTTGTTTGGTTTAAGGTTAAAAATATAGGCCCAAATTATAAGTCATAATTAGGAGCTTTTATCTTCCTTAGTGATATGTGACTATGGTGTTCCAACTTTAGGAGTGCAACTTCCATTGACTTTAGTAACAAGTGGTACCTAATCCATTACTACTGTTATCGATGCCTTCTTGTCGATGTATTTTATAAAGACTATTAAAACAACGTTTAGTCTTTAAATTTTGATAATTTTTTTAGTTTAGTTTTTAAACTTTTTTTTACATTTGTTTTGGAATTTGACAATTTTTTTTTAGTTTTGGTCATGCGATCGTGTGTTATTCTGAAATTATGTCACATTACCATCTAAAAAATCATAATTATTCTATTAAAAAATTTAAGTTATGACATAGTACAATTTTAGAGTGTTACGACATCATATAGACAAAAACCAAAATTACAAAAGTTGTCAAATTTCAAAATAAATATAAATAAAAAAAATTTAAATATCAAATTAAGAAAAATTGACAAGTCCAAAGATTAAATGTTGCTTTATCCCGAAATTCTAATGGCATTAGGCTGTTTATACTTAAACAATTTGGGTGTTGAAGAAGATATGGGCCAAATGGAGATAAGAGGTGGTGAAAGACATGTTGGACCAGATGAAGATGATTTGGGTGCTCACACTTTTATTAGAGATAATATTGTTTTTTAACATTAATTTTATTATAGATTTTTATTATATATTTTTTATATAGTGTCTAAAATTATTTATAGTCCCTCTCCAACTCTTAAATAGGAGGATAATTCGTTTCAACATACTCGAACCTGCGTCCTCTTGCACTGACAACAATATCAATACCAATCGAACTAAGACTCAATCGACTATTAAAGATAATATTATTGAATCGACAAAATTATTAAATGACATCTAAATAATTCAAATCCAACATACATCAGACAACAAATGTCCTCATATAGAGACCAATGAGCGATTCTATGTGCTACCTATTGGTCAACCTATGAACATGCTTAAAAACAACCAAATCAAAATAAGAACCAAAGATTTGACTCTACAACGAAAAGAGCCACAGTACAACTATTTAACTTAGCCAGTAAAGCATAATTGTCAGATTCAACGGTGATGTATATAAAACCATGCTCCTTAGCTAGAGTAAGTGCGCCGGTGACGGCAAAGGCCCACATCCAAGAGCGCAACAAAGGCTCCCTCCATGCTCTACGCACAGCCTAAGTGGACCAGAACATTGTTGAAAATGGAACATATTAAAGTTTTTAGAATTGGATCGATGATTGAACCATTAAATCATCGATTTTTAGTTTGATTAGTTCAACCAATCTAATCAGTTTGTTCAATTCAATTGAATAAATTACTAAAAAAAATTAAAGAAATAGAGAAATAAAAAAAGTATATTAACTCAAAAGAAAAAGGAAAAAAAAGGGTTAATTATATAATTAGTTACCCAACTATTAGCATATTTCTGTTTTTGTTACCAGACCATAAAAGTTTTTATTTTCGTCACTAATATTATCATTTATTTCGATTTTGGGCACCATCTATTAAATCAAAAATGGAAATAATGACATGGCTTTTTTAATTAATATAATTATATATTTAATTCTCAATACTTATATATTCTATCAATTTAATCATTATTCTAGATAATCCAACAAATATAACCCAAAGACAATAACCAAGCGTTCCTATTAATAGTTGAAAATCATAAAATTATATGTTGAAATGAAATGTGAAAATTTTATATGTACTAGAATTGGAAATCTAGCTGCAATTCTACCTGATCAATTTCTCCCGAGAAACAACCAGTATTAGGATTTTTAACTAGAATTGCAGCGATCTTTGTTTCGGTTTTAGAACTTTGGTACCAAATTGAACATTAAAATCGAAATAACGTATCAAATAGTATATTAACCCGAAACCCGAAAGAAAAAGGAAAAAAAAATTGAAACATATCAACTTAGTGAAGCTGTTACTAACAACTACTGACTACATCTTCCATGAATTGATATCCTTCAGCAAAATCTTCACATTTTCGCATGAAATTGTTGAAAATGGAGCAAGTTAAGATCACCAGGCAACAACTCCAATCTATATGCACTAAAATGGTCGTACCAAATATATATATATTATCAAAGATACCTCTAACTATATATATAAATATACACCACTAGATATCTTCATTCCATTCATCTTTACAACATATATCTCTCTCTTTGTTCTTTATTTCCTTGCAATATCATCTCTCTAATGGCGACGGATAAAAGTGGTGAGACAGCAATCAACATGGCGGAGACAAAAGCCAGTGCTAAAGGAACAGCCCCATTGTTAAACTCTTCGAAAGCTGTCGCCGCCGTAGAACCACCGAACCGAGGAGCGAAAAAAGGGCTCGCTGTTGGCGACTTTGTATTAAGACTGTGCGCACTTGGAGCCGCCCTCGGCGCAACTGTAGCAATGGGGACTGCCGATCAACTTCTCCCTTTTTTCACTCAATTCCTCCAGTTCGAAGCTCAGTACGATGATTTCGATACTTTCCGGTATGTATTTTATTTATTTGTATATTGAAGTGTTAAAAGTATTGAGATTTTTATACTAAAAGTCAGATTATATTGTAAATAAATTATTATATGTTAGATCAAAGAGTAAATGTGTTCTTTTTATTTAAAATTTCATCTATTTCTATTCTTAGAAATCGGTGTGGCTGAAGAAATAACCAAATAATGACACATTGCATGCCACGTGTACCTTATGTGACATATAGAGACCAGTTTTTAAAAGTAAAAATAAATGAATTTTTAAAAAAATAGTAAATTTACTCTTTAATCTAACGTGCATAAATTATTTTGTTTTTTTTATCAGAAAAAATAAAATTTAAAACAAGTTTTAGTACAAGATCCTGAATGGTAATTTTATTATATCTAAAACATTGGATTATTTGATATATATATTGACTATAATTATACAGGTTTTTCGTGATGGCACTTGGCATTGTTTCTTGTTATCTTCTCCTTTCATTGCCACTCTCCATAATCTGCATCATTCGTCCACTTGCAACAACGCCAAGGCTCTCCCTTGTCATCTTTGATTCCGTAAGACCAACTCACTATATATATATATATATTTTTTTTCAGGGCTAAATTGTTATAAACTTCTAATGTTATAATACTATGTCAAATAGATTATTCCGTCAACTTTGCCGTCAATTAAGGTTTAATTTTTAATTTAGATATTTAAAACACGTGGATAAATTTATAAAACACGTGTATATTTATTGCATGAATTTGAAGTGAAATGATTTTTTTTATCGCACTTGATCTTGTTGTTTTAAATATATTTTAGGTAAGATTCGCTAAACAAAGTAGATTTTCTTCGCACACGAATCAAAAATAGTATTAAATTAGTGGGTATAATGTCTTTGGTTGTTATGATGGTTATTTTATGGTTTTGAAGGATAATTATTTGTTGGATTGCTGCAGATGATGGCGGCTTTAACCATAGCTGCAGGTTCGGCTTCTGCATCGATGGTGTATTTGGCTCATAACGGGAACGATGACGTGAATTGGCTTCCTTTTTGTCAACAATTTGGTGATTTTTGCCAAAGTGCAAGTGGAGCAGTGATAGGTTCTCTATTAGCTGCTGCCCTCCTCGTGATTATAATTATCCTTTCAGCTTTTGCTCTAAAAAGAAACTGAGAAACTCACACATATAAAGAAAAGGTAAGAGTAAGATGGAGCTCATATATTATGCGTCGAATTATATTTTACTCCTTCTACTAAAATAAATAAGATTAGTCTTTGTACATTAGATTAAAGAGTAAACTGGTTCTTTTGTTAAAAATTCCATCTATTTTTATTGTTAAAATTTGATTCCTATGCATTAGATACATGTGGTACAACACATATTATTACATGGTTATTTCGTTAGTCTTGTCAGTTTTTAACAACACAAATAGATGGAATTGTTAACTGAAAGGACCGATTTATTTTTTAATCTAATGTACAATTACTAATTTACTCAATTTTTTAGTAAATGGTGCAAAAGGGTATCTTCGTAATACTTTTATCAAAAAAAAATTCTATTGTTACAACATTAAAATTTGATATTAAAGAAAGAGAAGGTTGATGATCAAATTGCATTGGTTTCTAAATAGTGTGTTGTGGAAAGTATTAGAATGATTTCATTTGCTTTTTGGTGTGTAATTTTATGTTGCAACATTTTAAGGTGAAATTTTTACATTTGACATATCCTCCTCACATGGGATAACTTTCATCTTTAATTCATTAAATTGAATTGGGTCGAATCGATTTAACTTAAATAAAATCGTCTAGTAGATTTTTTGAATTATTTAGTTAAGGCAATCAATTTCAAGTTTATTTGTTTGGTTTTCGATTTTGAATTTCCAAATTGAATAAACTAATTTATCTTTTAATTAATAAAACATGCTCAAATTTAAAAGTATGTAAAAATCTGAACTTGAAAAAGTTTTAGCCCATAATAATGCAAGCACGAGAAAGTTCAAGCTAGAAAAAGTTTTGAACTTGAGAAAGTTTGAACTCGTAATGATTCGAGCTCGAGATCAATATGATTTGGTTTCAAGATAGATTCAATTTAAAACTCTAATTTATAACTAAATAAACAATTTTACATTGTCTTACGTGACATTTTTTATCTAATGAAAAACGGTGATGTACAAAAACCAAAGTAGCCAGTTGTTGGTATTGGTTCGAATCCGTACCGAGATGTCTTGGTGTATCGTTTCAAAGTTATCGATGTTTTTAATTATTTTTCATATATATATATTTATATTTTATAAATTATATATACATTTAAATATTTTCATATATGTTTTTAATCTAATTTCATAATAAATTATATATTATTCTAATAAAAATAAATTATATATCATCTTTACACGTAAATATATCATAATTACATCCATATAAATATATTTATACTTAGTTTTAAAATTATTAATTTGGTGCAATAATTTAATTTAATAGCTTTTAATTTTCAATATAATTATAGAAGAAGAAAATGGTTAAGATAAAAAAAATAGTTTAAAATATTAAACTTTTGTACCAAACGGTATGGGTCAATATGCACCAATATTGAAGAAAATGGGCTGAAACACATTGAAATGACCAAAGCGCACCAAAATTTTGACTAGAATGATACGTACCAACTAGTACGACCAGTTTCGGTATAATATTGACTATCATAACTAAAATGCTTGACAGATTTTCAAAACTACACATTAACTTAAGTTTAACATGTAATTTATACATACAATTTTATTTTGTGCAATTTTAGACATGCAATTAAAATTTTTTAACGCAATTATTGATATAGCATCATTTTACGTTTTATATATTTCATACATAAATAATTATATTCATCTAATATAAATGTAAATTGATGTGTTTGTTTAAATGTATATAGCTGAATCAAAAATCAAAATTTCATCTATACATTTGAACCACAATCAAAGTTTAATGCGTATAATTGTACAAAAGTAAAATGTATGTATCAAATTGAACATTAAATCAAACTTTATATATAATCTTGAGATTTATCCCAAATAAAAAAAAAGGTTGCTGATAGGAATAGCATTCAATTTTTTCTATTTGTTATTATTATTATTATTATTAAATCAATTTAACCAACCATAATTTACAAAAACCACCCGACTAAACTAGAGCTCAAGTATCGATGTGAGTGAATTGATTGATTAATTGACTTTAGTTACTGGAATTGGATAATATATATTTACGTTGTATATTATAATTTATAAATATATGTTAAATAATTAAAAATTAAATTAAGTCAATTTTTGGTCGAGTTAGTTGAAAATTTAAAAATCAATAACCGACTGAAATAATCAACAAAATCAAACGCATAACCAAAAAAACTACCTAAATTGAAATCGACTAAATAAATTAGATCCGTTTAGTCAAATTTCTTGATTTTTGCTCAAAACTACTTTCCCCTAATTATAGGTAGAGGTGTTCATGTACCTAGTACCGACTTAGCTTGATTGGCCTAGCCCCTTTAGGCTAAGTTTAGGTTTATATTTTCCAACCCTAAATGACTCAACCTACCCTAGCCTATTTTATTGTTTATAAATAATAAATAATAAATAATAAATTATATTAATATTTAAATATTTTTATAATTAATTTTAAAAATAAAAATTTTAAATAATAAAATGCGGATCTAAATGGGCCGAACACACCCAAAATAAATTTAAAGTGAGGCTCAACCCGACCCCACTCAACTCCATCCAATCGAACAAATAAACAAATAGCTTGCGTAAGAAGCTGAGTTTGGCTTTTACTATTCACATTTTTGCCTTCCATTGTCCCTTTTATCGTCGTTTATTCCCTCGTTCATTCTCTCTCTCTCTCAATTAAAAATAAGAATTTTAATACTAATTTTCGTTCCACATTACAATTTATCCCAATAAGGGCGAAAACGGCGTTCAAATCTAGCTAGGGTTTCTCAATTTAATTTCTTAAAAATCATTTTGGAAAAAGATCCAAAATGTCGCAGCCGCAATTCGGGAAATTAATGCCTAATCTTGATCAACAAAGCACGAAACTCCTCAATTTAACGGTTCTCCGTCGCATCGACCCTTTCGTCGAAGAAATTCTTATCACCGCTGCTCATGTCGCCTTCTATGAGTTCAACATCGACCTTAGCCAATGGGTAATAGGCTAATTTCCATTTTTTTATAGCCCTTTTTGTTAATTTAAAAACTAAATTTTGCTTCTCTTTTGTTGTTTCTGCAGAGTCGAAAAGATGTCGAAGGATCTCTTTTTGTTGTCAAGAGGTAACTTTGAAAGCGAATTTTTTTTAATATTTTAAATTTCTACTTTTTCAATTTTTTTTAATTTAAGATATTTATTTCGGTTTGCAATTCAGGAATACGCAGCCTAGGTTTCAGTTTATTGTGATGAATAGACGCAATACTGGTTAGTTCAATGCGATTCTTGATCTTCTTGTATCGGTGCACTTAAATCGTGAAAATTGCTTGATTTGATTTTTACAAATTGCAATTACTGCCTTTTTTGGTTTCTTGATTTATTATATAATATGTTCTATAATCGATCTTTTTTTTTTTTTTCAATTTTTGGTTAGAATGATGATTAAACTAAGAAAAATAGTCTCTTAAGAAGAAAGTTTTTATTAATAGATAATTTGGTGGAAAACCTCTTGGGAGATTTCGAGTATGAAGTTCAGGATAAATATCTACTATACCGCAATGCTTCTCAGGAAATAAATGGTATTTGGTTCTATGATGCACATGAACTCGAGGAGGTTGCGAATCTTTTTAGCAGGTACTGATAGTTTTTGTCATTTCTTTTGCTCTTTATGTTTTTGGTTGCCAAATTCGGGTCATTGGTTTTTTTGTGTATGTGTGTGTTTGATGAAAAATTTATGATGTTTTTTATCGCTTATTTGTGCCATTTTATGTGCTTTGGCATCTTCAGGATTCTTACTGCATACTCAAAGGTTCCCCAGAAGTCAAAGGCAACATCAACAAAAGGGTAAGCATTATAGTAATATATTCCCCGCATTTCTATTAGCATTTTGCTTAGTTATCAGTATATACATCATCGAGTTGAAATGTCTCTCGACTTTTAGTACCTTATAATTGTGATATTTGAGTTCTTCAATCATCATTGCAGTTTTAAAGCACAAGAAATTACTTCATTAGTTATATTCTGCCACTACTTAACTTATTTGATTGTCTTCTTTGACCATATCCATCACCATCCTTAAGAGATGTTAATGTTTTTGATGTTTTCTAAATTGCCTTACTTGAATCTATTCTCGTAGTGGACTCTCAACCCTTCGATTTTTTCTTCTACCAAATAGGTGCTGGATTATTGTATTTTTTGTTATTCTCAGTGTTTGTTTTGGTTTTGTTTAGTATTTGAGTTTCTGCCTAATTTTCAAGCTTTCTTTTTTCAACCGGTAAAATTTAAACTGTGATGAGTGGTAATTATTCCAATTGTTATGTTATCATATTTGCTTGTAAGCTTCCAATCTGATCCAGGTTTCCTTCCTTTTTTGCCAATTTCCAAGTAACAATATTAATCACAAATGCAGTGAGTTTGAAGAACTGGAAGCTGTCTCAACAATGGCCATCATGGATGGTCCCTTGGAGCCATCATCATCAACTGCACCCAGTGTCGCAGATGTCCCTGATGACCCTGCCTTTGTGAATTTCTTCAGTGTATGCATTTTTCTGTTCAACTTCTGCCCACTGATTACATGCAATACATTCCAGTACATGTAGAAAATTTCATGTGACCCTATCACTATAATTTTATCTTCTCGTGGGTTGCTTTGTCGTAAACTGGGCTTTATCATGACTGATCGTTTGTACTTAGTTAATGAATGTCTTCTCCTTTGCTTTCACTGCTAAGATAGGCTGTAGTTAAGTGTCGTAGGATAGCACATCAAATCTAATTGCTTAGTGAATCATGTTTATTATAAGGAGGTGATGGGTAAAAATATCATGAAGGTCCCTGTACTAGATGAGAGATTGTTTTTTGCCCCTTTACTTAAAAAAGGGGAAAATTATTCCCTATACTTTAGATCAAAGAGCAAATTGGTTCTTTCTGTTAAACATTTCATCCATTTCTTATTTAAAACTGGCATGGCTAACAGAATAACCAAGTAATAACACGTTGTTGACGTACAAAAACCAGTTTTTAATAGTAAAATGGATGGAATTTTCAACAGAAGGACCAATTTACTCTTTGATCTAATGTATAGGGACTAATTTGCCCATTTTTTGAATAGAGAAGGCAAAATGCAATCTGACTCCTAGTATAAGAGCCTCTATGGTACTTTTACCGGAGATGATGGCTTCCTATCTCATGAATTATGTTTAATATATTGTCAAGTATTTTCCGTAGTCCATTCTCTGTTTCTGCATGTCTGAAGCTTATCCGCTAAGATAAATGAACAAGCATTGGTTTTTTTCTTTATTTTTATGGCCCTCTTATTTTATTAGATATCACAATTAAAAGAAAGAACAAGTCAACATGCATTAAGGGCTAAGCGGTATCATTATTAAATGGTTGATTTGATTAAATTGTTTTTGGTAGAGGCTCTGAAGTGTACACATATTGGGTATTGGTACAACATTTATTTATCAGTGCTTATATCTTGGTCCTTTTGTTACATGTTGCAGACAGCTATGACCATTGGAAATGCTTCAAAGACATCGAATTTTGGACAACCATACCAATGTTCTGCTGCAATGCCTGCACCTTCGAACCCACCCATTGTTGCGTCCCCTACAGTGCCAGCTTTGCATTTGCCATATCCTCTATCGTCTTCTACTCCATTGATGCCACTACTTGATACCCCTGAATCTGGAAGCAATCATACTAATCTCGTAAAGCCCTCGACGTTCTTTTTGCATCCTTCCTCTTCTTCACAGATATTGCCACCTGTCTCTACATCTTCACCGACTGCTTCTCTACTTAACCCTCCTCTGAGTCTACAACGCCCACATGGTGCTCCACTGCTCCAACCTTTTCCACCGCCTGCTCCCTCACCATCACTCACGCCTGCTCCCGTTCCCACGCACAACTATGGTTTAAATATCAGTAGAGAAAAAGTTCGAGATGCACTTTTGGCTCTCATTCAGGTAAGTTTACCATCCATCAGCAATGTACCATCATTTACTCGTTTTTCCTGTGCATCTAACCAACTTTGCATGTTTTTCAGGACAATCAATTCATTGACATGGTCCACCGAGCACTTCTAAATGCTCATCATTCTTGACCACCAAATAAAAAATGCTGGTATTAAACTTTTTTTTTTTTTGGCTATAGTTTTGTTTTTGGGGTCTATTGTTTTAGGTGGTTTTGGTTGGTCCTCCTTTAGTCACCCTTAACTAGAAGTTAAAAACGCAAAACTCTATCAAATTGTCTTCGTCAATGGATTTGGTTGGTGCTGGTGTTATTATTCATTATAGTATATACATATAATATGATTCTGATTTTTACCTGGTTAGTGTAAATCAACTGTATCTATCTATATCTTATTTAAGCTACTAATTTAACTGGTCTCATGAGTCAATCGGGGATTAATTCAGTTGAGAAATTATTAAAATACTTTTTATATATAAAATAAGTTATATGATTATGAGGGTTTTTATCTTTTTATATAAAATCAATAAAAATTTACACATGGTGATACAATGAATTTTAAATTTTAAATTTACCATTTCAATTAAAGTTTCATTTAATTTTTCTTTACTTGCTTCATGTTTCAATATATTCCTTTATGTTTTTTTTTAAATAAATTTTAATTATAACTTTTTAAAGTTATTTTCATTAATTTAGATCTAAATTATTTATATTTTAGATCATGAAAATTATAAATTAAATAAAAAAATAAATTTAAGTAATGATTGAGTTAAAATCGAGCTGAATTTGAATGGTGTTCAATTTTCTTGGTTATTTTCCTCGGCCATAGTGAGGACACACTAGTGTATCCCAAATCTTTGATTGGGTTAATTAAAACAAGTCTAAATTGTAGATTTTGAATTTGGTGTGGATACCATTTAAAAAGAAAAATGCTAGCAAAATTATTATCATAATTACCAAGTAACTATAATCAGGGAAATTTAATGAGTAATTTTACATTCTAACAATCAAATATATGTCCCTTCAATTGCTTCAACGGCTAAAGCCATTTTCACCTTTTAAGGAGGGTGGCATTGAAATAAACTGATATTTTTAAAATCCGTGTCAGTCTAATTATAATATTAGCTCTTTAGTAATTGAAATTTAATCTATGTGACATAATTTAATTCCTTAACTTCTATAATATTATTAACTAAGTTTCAAACTGGATTAAATGAAAATTTTATTATTATTTCGCCACACAATTAAAGTCATGAAAATCTAATCAAATCATGTTTAACAAATATTAAATTTGCATTTTAACCCGATGCCTAGAGTTATTTAAAAAAATCACGTCACTCTAAAACTATCTTAAATTAAAGTAAAACGATTAAATTTAAATATTATTATAATAGAGCGACTAAAAATCAAAATTAAACCAATACTTTTTATCTAAGGAGCCCGACCCGACTCGACCGGACCAGTTCCTTTGGCCCATTCAGAATCTGCTTCGATGCCCTAAAAGAAAAACCAGTACACTGTTATTGCCGCCAAAAGAACTAGGTTTGCATCCGCCATGGCTCGCTTGACCAAAGAACATGTCTTGAAAGACGAGAAGACACATGATCCCGCCACCATCACTTCCCTCTCTCTTTCCCACAAAGCTCTCTCCGATGTACACCTCCGCCGCCGTTCCTCTTTCTCTCATCGCCTTCCGGTTCCTCTTCGTCTAATCTCTACTCTATTTTTTTTTCTATTTTCTTTTTAACAGGTTTCTTGCTTGGCTGAATTCGAAAACTTGGAAAGACTCGACCTTGCTTTTAACAATCTCACTTCGCTCCAGGTTTTTTTTTTCATTTCCTGCTTCCGTACACTTATTTAAGTAATTTTTTAAAAAAATGAAATGTGATTTCAATTTTAAATTTCAATTTTATAGGGATTGAAGTCTTGTGTTAACTTGAAATGGTTATCAGTTGTTCAAAACAAATTACAAACATTAGAAGGAATCGAAGGACTCACTAAGCTCACTGTAAGTTTTTAAAGCTCACTTGTGTTTTTTTTTTAAATTCCTAATTAAATTGAATCAAATTTAAGATTCGATTTTGGTTTTTAAATTAGGTGTTGAATGCTGGCAAAAATAAGCTTAGATCAACGGAAGAGGTTAAGCCTCTTGTTAATTTACGCGCATTAATTCTGAATGGTAAGATTTTGTTATAAAAAAAATTGTATCACTTTGCGTTTATTCTTTATTTTTTTGATATTTGTTAATCTCATTGTTTCTTGCGCCGTGTAGATAATGAGATTGTTTCCATTTGTGGACTCGATGATATGAAAGATTTGAACACTCTTGGTATGAATTCGTAATCTTAAATGATCGTGTTTCAAAAGTTAACTTAGTTTGCATTTTGTGTTTGAAATTGAAGTTTGAGATCAAAGTTGTTAAGAATATGGTCTGTATATTTGGGAGCCGAGTGTTGGGATGGTAAGTACTTCCCGATTAGTATGAATTCGTAATCTTAAACCATCACGATTCGAAAGTTAACTTAGTTTGCATTGTGTTTCGAAATCGAATTTTGATATCAAAGTTGTTAAGAATACAGTTCTGTTTATTTGGGAGTGGAGTGTTGGGATGGGAATTACTTCCTGATTGGTATGAATTTGTAATCATAAATGATCGTGTTTCGAATGTTAACTAGGTTTGCATTTTGTGTTCGAAATCGAAGTTTGAGTTTGAAGTTGTTAAGAATATTGGGAGTGGAGTGTTGGAATGGGAAGTACTTCCCGATTGGTATGAATTCGTAATCATAAATGATCGTGTTTCAGATGTTAACTTGGTTTGCATTTTGTGTTTGAAATCGAAGATAGAATCTGGTTCTGTTTATTCTGGAGCGGAGTGTTGGGATGGGAGGTACTTCCCGATTAACATCTCTAAGCATGCTTATAGTCATTCCATTATCTGACCTCGTTTCTCTATTCTTTGCACTACTCGATCTCACAACCTCTAAGCTGGTGCTTTAGAAATCACTTACATGATTTTAACTCGGATTATATCTCTGTCTGAAATTTTCCTTCAGTACTTTCTAGGAATCCAATCACAGAAATTGGCAATTCTCTTGTCAAGCTGAAATCTATCACAAAGGTATTGAATCGTTCTGTTATTCATATATATCTTATACAATTTAACTTGATTATTACTCCTAAAACTTTTTTGATGTCTCTTGGTTCTAGTTCTCTGCCTCTAATTGCCAAATTCAAGCTATCGAGTCGTCACTCAAGTGCTGCGTTGAATTAAAAGAGCTTCGACTCGCTCACAATGATATCAAGGTAAGTTCTTTTACACAATGACTATCCGAGTAAAGCATGTTCTATTACTGATTTCAGCTTCTCTGATGTATCGATTAGATGCTTTTGTTATTATTTCCTATATACGTACCTACTGTTCACATGTGTGAATTGTCCAGAGTCTCCCGTCGGAGCTGTCTTGTAATAAAAAGCTTCAAAATTTGGACTTGGGAAATAATTTAATCTCTCAATGGTCGGAATTGAAGGTTTGTAGCAACCTAAAATAATTTATTTTTCCCCGATTCTATGATTTTTTTTTTCATGGAAATGCATGTTCTAGGTAAAAGTATCATGGAGCCTCTTATGCTAGGAGTTGGATTGCATTTTGCCCTCTCTACTCAAAAAATGGGTAAATTAGTCCCTGTATGTTAGATAAAAAAGTAAACTGGTCATTCTGTTAAAAATTTCATCTATTTCTATTGTTAAAATTTGGTCATTATATATTAGCATAAGGTACGTGTGCCACACCATGTGTCTTTGTCTAGTTATCCCATTAGTCACACCAGTTTTTAACAGTACAAATGGATGAATTTAACAAAATAACCAGTTTGCTCTCTAATTTAACATACAGGGACTAATTTGCCCATTTTTTTGAGTGGAGGGCTCAAAATGCAATCTGACTTCTAGTACAGGGATCTCTGTGGTACTTTTACCGCGTTTTCTGCTTTGTTTGTTGACTACCAACTGAAAAACAGGCACTGGATTCATTAGTCCATCTGAAGAATCTCAACCTACAAGGAAATCCCATAGCCGAAAAAGATAAATTGGCTAAGAAGGTAAGCATGTTTTGGCTCGTAGAAATTTTCTTCTTGTATTATTTGAATATGTGTTTGTTTAGGTTCTTCTCGTCTTAGTCTCTTGATATGATTTCCGGAACAACAATGCTGCAGGTTAAAAGGTTACTGCCTAACTTACACATATTCAATGCAAGACCAATTGATAAAAGCATAAAAAACAAAGAGGGTGAGATCGTCAACATTGCTTTGCATAGTACAGATATTCACATGGAGGAGAAAACAGGTCGGAAAAGAAAAAGGAATCCCGAATTTCTGGTGTCGGTTGAGAAACAAGACGTTAATCATGATAGTAATGCTACTGCTTTTGATACCGAGAAAGAATCGAAGAGGAAAAAGAAGAAAGGAAACGACAAACTGACAGAAGTTCCCGTTGCTGAGGACGATGTCGTCGTTGAAAAGGAAGAAAAGAAGAAAAAACCGAAGGTCGAACGAAAAGGAGGGAAAACAAATGGTAAGTTCTCAACTTCAATGCACGAGGATGGTACCACGGGTGAAGAGAAACCGAAGAAGAAGAAGAAACTAGAGAAACGGGCTGAACTAGACATTATCGACGATGCAGGTGCCTCGTTCACAGAGCTGTTTGCAACTGATGTTGCTGATCCGATACATGATGGTAAAAGGAAGATAGTCGATAGAGCAAATCAAGATACAAAATCGTCTGATAGCTTAGTTACCTACCCTGTGAAAAAGAAAAAAAGTAAACATGCAGTGCTTGCGGAACTTGAGCTGACCCCAGCAATTGAAGTCGGAATGGGTGGCGCGTCAACTTGGGGTGACGAGTGAAGCCGGAATCAAGTTATTTGAGGTAAATTTTTTGCTAAACTTTCCAACGCCTTGGGTGAATTTTGGTTTCACTTTTATCTTTGCCATTTATGTACTAGTTTTTCTTTTACGAAAATAAAAAAGTATTTTCAGTCAGTTTCTTCAAATATATATTATTTATTATAGATGAGGTATGCTTATTAGCAGAGGTGGTGATAGCTGAGTCGAGTTGGTTTCAGGCTAAGTTTATGGATGATGTAAATATACTTTATTTGATATAAATTTCACAATATATATCATCCAAGCTCATCTATATTTATATTTTTAAGTGATTAACTTAAGCATATTTTAGACTCTTTCATATTTTTTAAAAAATGTTATTTTTTAATATAACTTTTCATATTTCATATGATTTTTTATTAATATTTTAAATTTAGACATCTGTATTGTATTATTAGACATTTAGTTTTATGTGATATAAATTATATAATATATATAAAAATATAAAACAGATAGTGCTCAAGCATAGCACGAATTTCAAACAATCTTATTTTTTTCTTCAAATTCATTTTTCAAATATAACTGAATCCTCCCCATTCAATTCATTGATCATAATTTGTAGGTTAAATTTTACTATTCATCCTTGGTACTTCATAGAAGTTATGAAATTAGTCTCCAATTTTAATCTTTGTATTTTTAAAATTTTAAAATTTGAGTTCTCATCAAACGTTAATTATTACATATTAAGTTATGCAATTTTTAAAATTTGATGTGTCAAACATATTATTATATTTGTAATGTCATATCAATTTATTATTTTCATATATTACTTATTACAAATCAAGTTAATAGAATAATGATTGTTATTTGTGTTAATATTGAAATTTTAAATTTTGAAAAATATAGGGACTTAATCCAATTGAAGTGTATGAACCAATTTTACAATTTTTCATATAGTACATGACTAGTAATTAAATTTAATCAAATAAATTTAATCGTTTTTGTTTGGGTTAGAACTAAAATTTTAAAATTTCTAAAAGTGCATAGAATAAAATTAATGAAATTAAGTATAATGACTAAATCTAAAACTTTTATAAAATATAAAGACTAATAGTAAAATTTAACCTAATTTAAACCATAGTCAAACAGATCCAATCGAAGTATCCAACTTACACTAAACATTGTTATGATGTATGATAAAAGACTCGATTTGTAAATTGAATTAACAAAACCTAATAGCAAAAACACCCATCCAGGGACCAATTACAATAGCCATTTCTGTACTTAATCATAAAATTATAAAATTTAGAGAAACATTTTTAGAAAAATATTTTTGTCAGAGTTGTGAGATCTCAAAAGGCAAGATTTTGCATCTTTTGGTCACAAAACACATTTCAACTACACAAATTAATTACTAAGATAAAAATTTAACTTGTAACACTTCCGATCTGGTTTAGGAGTTTCGACTAAGTTGAATGCGTTACATTGATTATCGAAGTGATCCAGTAAAACCATTCTTTTGCTTGAGTTGATTTGTATGAAAATCGCTCTTTTGTTTTTAATAAAGCATTCATTAGTTAAATTGTTTTTACTTATTAAATGAATTACAAAATTTATTAATGTGAAGTTTTGGGAAAAAGGGTTAAGGCTAAAAATGCTTATCAAAACTTAAGGTATTGGTAAAGCAACGGAAAACATTATTAAGAATAATAGTTTTCTAAACCAAATAGCACGTAATTATCTGAGTATTAACTAAGTAACATGCTTAAAATTAATAAGCTAAATAATCCAAAACCTAAGATATAAAAGAAAGAAAGAATTAATAATTATAAACCCAAAACGATGGGAAATTTTAATGGAAACTTTAAAATAATAATAAAAGAAAAACGAGTTGCTAGTTCGAGGTTCTGTGTTACTTGAAAGGTAAGAAAAAGGGGGAGTGAGTTTATGACAACTCAGTGTGAGTCTAATTTTTAAATTACTACTTATAATTGTACAAACAATGAAGCATTCACTTTATAGAAACATAGCAATTAAGCATAATGTAGGGAACAATCAGTAAATCAATGCATGAACAGATTATACTTACGATGCAATGTAATTATGATTTCAAGTCCGCACCAATCTATCCTATCCGCCCTCAAGCATCGCTTGACACACCAAAACACATGCCAAAAACTTACCATCCCGGATTTCCTGGTGACAATGGGCATTCACTTATCACTTTCTGTAACGCCCCAATTTTCGGGAATTCTGTGAATGTTGGCAAAATTTCATGCTTTAATTTTGTCATTTGTGAGTGAAATTATGAAATAGGACCTATGTGAAAATGTTTGAAAATGCTATAGGCTAAATTGAAGTGACCAAATAAATAGGAGTGCAAAATAGGAGGATTTGCATGACAAACCTCCCATTTTACATGAAGTGGCCAGCCATCATGTTGTAGACAAAATGTGCACTTGATATCCATAATTTATGGTACAAATTGATACAAATTGATAATAGGTTAGGTAAATATTCCATGATAATAGGTTAGGTAAATGTTTCATGATAATGGGTTAGGTAAATGTTTCATGATAAGAATTTCATGTCTTTTGTATTAAAGAATTAAATGGATGAAATATGAAGTTTTATTAAAAGAAAAAGGGGTGAAAAGAACAAAGTTTTGTCCATCTTTGTTCATCATAGCTGAAAGTTAGAGAAGAGAAAGGAGAGGAGAAAGCTCTTGAGTATTCGGTCATTAGGAGGAGGAAAATTGAAGGTAAGTTCTTGGTACCTTGTTTCTATTTTGAGGTTCATGAGTTCTTCTTGATTCTACCTTAACTCTTGAAGCATATTTTGGTTTTTGGTTGTGTTGTGAGCATTTGGTCATGAATTAAAATGAAGGGAATGGTTGTTGTTTCATGTTCTTTTGATGAAAAATGGAAGATAGGTGAAGTTGAGCCAAACAAATGAGCATGCATGTGCCTTAGATGCTAAGGGGAAAAATCGGCTAACATGTTGTGCTTTAAAATGATGAAATGGAGACTATACTTAAGTAAACTCATAGATATGTGATGATTGATTGGTGATATACATGTTTAAATAACATGCATGCAAGTTATGTGTGAAAGAGTGATTTGGTAATAAATCTGCTTGGGACAGCAGCAGTAATGTGACTTTGGAAAATCACCATAAATTGTGGGAGATTAGTTAGAAGCTGCATAAATTATGTAATTAAAGCTTAATGAGTCTAGTTTCAAATGGAATAAACGAGAACATATTTTGAATTCTGTACAATGAGAAATTTGATTCGTAATGAAGAGTGGTCAGATTAGTCAAACAGTGAAACATGGGAAAGTTTGAGAAAAATCTGGTATTGATTGGCTAAACCAAAAATTCTGAAAATTTTATGGATAGAATATATATGAGTCTATTTTTAGAGAAAATTAACAGAACTTGATTTGGAGTTTCATAGCTCCAGTTATAAATAATTTAGTGACTGTTGCTCAGGAAGACAGCTTGCAGTGAAATTATGATTATGTGGTAAACATTGACAAAAATTTGTTAATGAGTTGCTTATTGATTTCTTATAAGCTTACAATGATCTGTAGGGGTGGTTGGCCGAATATTGTAAGGGGTTAATACGTAGTTTGTATTTGAATAGTTAGATTAACGTGTTAGTAATCCAATTGTAGGCGGTTCGTGTGTGAATCTCGTCAGCATATCGTCGCAAACAGGTGTGTAACTAACACCCTCTTTCTTAGTCTGGATCGGCAAAGGTTGAAAAGTCGAAATGCTGAAAACCGGTATTTTATAGATTTGCGAGTGTGCGAATGCTCGTGAGGTAAATCGATTAATGTTTTTGGTAAGCTGCAAAATTTGGACTGCAAAGTGCATGATTTCTGTGCCCTAGATATTTTTGGGCTTAATGGGCCAAAATTAGAATGATGGGCCAACGGGCCCAATTCGGTAAGAACCCTCGGTACGTGATTCTGTTAGTACGTGAAAAGTAGGAATATGCATGAAAAACCCTAAAATAGATAAATTACTGAAATACCTTTAAAAGTGGAAAATTTACAGTTTTACCCCTAGTAGATAAATTACCGAAATACCCCTAGGGTTAAATTGACCTAAATGCATGTTTGACTGTTGTTATTTACTGCATGCCATGTTGTTATTATCTGATGCATGGGATTGGGATATTGACGGAGGAAGTACTGAAAGTGGCTTGTCCACGTACTGGAGGCTTTGCCTCAATTTACTATTAACTGAGCAGCAAGGCTGCAACTGTGGAGTGTTGGGTTGGGTGGGTTGAGCTATTCCCCACATGGAGTGTATGGCTGGTACGGGTGGAGTGTAGTGGTTGGTGGGTTGAGTAGTCTTCCCAAATGGGCTTGCATATGTTTACTGATGTTGCATGTATTTTGAAATGGGCCTATGGGCCATACTGTTATCTGAATAAGGGGCTAAGGCCCAATTTATTGTAATCTGAAAAGGGCTCTGGCCCAGTACCACTGTTACCTGAATGGGCTTAGGCCCAATAGGCTTGAGCTGACTTGGGCTTTGAATGAGTTTTTCTTACACACTGAGTTTCCCCAAACTCACCCCTTTTATTTTCATCCACGCAGGAAATCCCCAACCATAGTGGGCTTGGAGCTGTGAGGGAATTCGGAGTGGCCACCCGTTCTGGAAGTTTGATTTTCTTCTGGTGAACTGGACATCCTTTTATTTACGTTTGAAGTTTTGGGTTTTTAAATGTAATAAGGCCGCTTAATTATTTTTAATGGTTTTAATATGTATTACTAAGATAGGTATTACTTATTTTAACTGTTGAAATTGGATAGCTTTAGGGCGTGTTTTCAAAAACAACAGTTGATTTCAAAATAACACGACAACAAGCAAAGCTTCTGCAATGAAAGTATTTTCCAAAATTAACCACTTTTCCTAAAAATGACTTAATCAAATCGGTTTCCTAGAAATATCCATGACGTTAAGGTGTGGCAATGGCGGTATGCATGTCTAGGATTGGATCCGAAGGGAGTTTGGTACTTAAGCAGTCCGATGGACTCACCACCTCTTTTCCAGTTTCCTACCTGGTGCACAGCTTCCATTCACTTTAACCTTTAATGAAATTATCTTTTAAAACATCAAGTACGATTTTCTGGACTTAGAATGGAATTTTTTTTTTTACGTTTTTGATGTGGCATGCCGGCCATAACGTCTGGGCCGGGTTTGGGGTGCTACATTTTCTCCTATGGAACTCTTTTGTCTTTCAAACCCAATTTCATTTAATTATACACATATACTCAACATATCATGCTATTTATCATTAATTGATCCTATGCTTGTCCAACACATTTAGTATTTCATACTATCGTTTAATGACGTGTATTCATGTAATCATTCATATCAATTTCATAGATATACAATTTCTTCATTCAAACTAAAAACTTGTAACAATATATTGAAATTAGATTGTTTGTCATGCTTGTTTGACTAACACATACATAACAGGTTCTCATATAGGGTTCACATGTATAGGGGGTTTGCATGCATCAAGGTTCGCACATAAAGAGTTTGCACTTAAAGGTTTGCACAAGTAAGCATGCGAGGTTCACATGGTAAACTAGGTAGGGTTTACATGTTTAGACATGTAAGGTTTGCATATTAAATAGGTAGGGTTCACATGGTAAATAGGGTTCGCATGTTAAACATGTAAGGTTTTGCGAAAATATATACCAAGAGATCGCATGTTAAATCCTATATGGTTTTGCATATAGGTTCTCATACATGTGTTTCCACATATCAACTACAGTTCGCCTAATAGGGGTTCGCCTATAGGAGTTCACATAAAGGGGGTTCGCCTATTAATTTAATTATTACATATTAAGTTATGCTATTTTTAAAATTTGATGTGTCAAACATATTATTATATGTGTGTTGACACAATTTTTTTGACATGAAAAACGGGGTTGACTTGGGTTTTGAAAAAAGAAACGGGAGTCGCCACCAATCCTCCTTTTTTTTTATGAGGTGCGATTGGATCACCTCGAAGAGGGGTTGTTTTTAATAAACGGTTTGATTTTATTAAAACAACAAGTTTGGTCCACGAAATTCAGAAAAACGGGTTCGGGAGTCGGTTACGCACGAGGAAGGATTAGCACCCTCGATACGCCCAAAATTGGTACCTAGTTGATTACTTAATGTCTTAATGTCAAAAATTGAGAACCTTGGAAAAATTAAAAATACGATCCTCGTGTTAAAATAAAATAAAAAAAATTGGAAAAGAAACATATTTCACGTTATTCGAGAAAGAGAATCATATCCAGTAAGTTAGGACACAATGTCTCGAATTCCCGATACGCGAATGAAAAATACTAATTTAAAAAAATTTAGCCATCTCGGATTTTAAAAAAACGAGATCAAGACCAGTAAGTTAGGACGCGATTTTTTTAATCCCGAGATCATTTAAAATTTGAGTTTAAAAGGATTCGTGCATTTAGATTTATCGTGAAAATTGAAACCCAGTAAGTTAGGGTACGATCCTCACGAATCTAAACACGAAATGCCATCTTAAAAAAAAAAAACAAATTTTGTCATACCGAGCAAAACAACATATATAGTCGTTATAAAAAAGGGATGGAAACTAATTCCATTATCGATATGCGTGGTAATACCATGATAGATACGAAAATGTATATAAAAATAATACAGGCCATAACAACTAAATAAAATAAATAAAAAAAACAAATCAATAACATGCGAAACAATATAAAATAAAATAAAATAAAATAAATAAAGCACTTATGTAAAATAATAAAGAGCATGTAAATAAATGAATAAATTACCATCAAATGAAACAATGATTAATGAATAACATTATAATATTTATAGATATAGGTATGTATGTATGCGAGAATTATAAAATATGAAAGTATAAGTACGTGTATGTATTATAAAATATATAAAAATATGAATTTATATGCATATGTAAAATATATGGAGATTTACATATATATAAAAAAAGGGACACATAAGTATGTGTATATATTCATAAAAATATATATGTGTATAGATATACATAAAAATTATGAAAATAGAAGTAATACAAATATATATATGTAAAAATATGTACTATTTACGAAGATTAGAAATATGTACGATTATTATGAACATATATGCATGCACAAATAAAGTATAAAAATAAGTGTATATGTATATATATAGTACAAAAAGTATGCATGTAAATATATAGAAAAATATATTTATATATAAAAGAAATATACGTGTATATATAAAGCAACTATAATAATGATAATAATAATAATACAAAAATAATAATATAATATAGAAATATAATAATGAATAGATGAGTAAAAAAAATAAGATACAAAAATAAAACAGATGGACTAAATAGCAATAAAAAACAAAAGTATTGGGCAAAATCGAAATAAAAAAAAGTAAAGAGGATTAAATTGTGACGCGCCGAAAGAGGGGATCAAAATAGTAAATAACCCAAAGCCCCCAAAACACAGCGCAGCAGTGGACCAACTCGAAACAAAAATAAAATTGCAGGGCTAAATTAAAAATAAGAGAAAACAACGAAAAAGGATCAAATTATAATACATTGCAAAATCAGGGGGACTGCGCGCGCAATTAATCCATTAAAAGAAAACACGCGGATCCTCCCCTTCGGGTCGGGTCACCGCACGGGTCAATGAGTCTCAAAACGGCGCCGTTTCGTTTTATTATTAAAACCCAAAAAAATTTCTGAAACCCTCATTTGCAGCCCCTATTACAAAGAAAAAGAAAAGAAAAGAAAAAAAAAACCTTGGAGCCCCTTCAGCCCCCCTCTTCTCCGATTTCGGTGCCCTCTTAACCCGCCGTCGCGCGGCCTCCGACTACGGCGAAGAGACCCCCGACGCTGGGCTCGCAAGGTGACCAGGTACACTTCTTCTCCCTTCTCTTTTTATTTTCTTTTATTAATAGTTTTTAGAACGGATTTGTAAAATAAATAAAATACATGAATGAATCGAAAAAAAAGAAGAAAACAACAATCTTTTTGTTCCTTTTTTATTTCTGATGTGTTTTTTTTTTTACAAAAAAAATCGAAGCCCCCCTTTTTTCCTCTATTTTCAACTCTTTATAGCCATATTACATCGTTTTTCTTTCTGCTTTTTCTTTCTCATTCCTGGTGTTTTCTCTCCTTTTGCAGATGGAGCAGGTACACGGCACTGGTGCAGATGGGACGTGCGGCGATGGGACAAGGGCGGTGGCAACAGGTCCTAGCATGCGGCGCCCTAGGGTTAGGTTTTTTAATTTTTGCTGAAATTGTTTTAAGTTAGGCCATGGTTGGTTTGGGTCTGGGCCGTTTGGGCCTGTAATGTCATTTGGGCTTGTAACGGGTAGTGGGCCACCGAGTAAATGGGCCTGCAACAATGTGTAATGCCATTTCAATTTATTATTTTCATATATTACTTATTACAAATCAAGTTAATAGATTAACGATTGTTATTTGCATTAATATTGAAATTTTAAATTTTGAAAAATATAGGGACTTAATCCAATTGAAGAGCATGAACCACTTTACAATTTTTCATTTAATACATGACTAGTAATTGAATTTAACCAAACAAATTTAATCATTTTTGTTTAGGTTAGAACTAAAATTTTAAATTTTAAATTTCAAAAAGTGCATGGAATAAAATTAATCAAATTAAGTATAAGGACTAAATCCAAAACTTTTATAAAATATAAAGACTAATAGTAAAATTTAACCTAATTTAAACCATAGTCAAATAGATTTTTAAGCTAGAAATGAAAAAGGATTTAATTGTAGAATAAATTATAAATTTTGAGTATTAGGGAGTAAAATGTAAAAAATTAAAAATTTAGGGATTTAAGTGAAATTAGAGAGTTAAATCTAGTTTAAAGTGGAAATTGAATGAAAATATAGAATTAATTATGAAGAAATAAAGTTAGTCTCGATTTAAGGACTAAATTGGAATTTAGACAAATGTTGGATAAAAATTGAAATATTCAATGTGAAATTGAATTGTAGTATATTGATGAATTTTAATTGTTTTAATCCATAGCTAAGTTGTACTAGAACCCTCAACTAAGAAGGGCAAAGATAAAGTCAATGAGAAATAGCTCGGAAATTCTGGTTTGTATTTCTATAATCCGAATTTAATTATTAATTGTTGTATTTTGATTAAATGTTTATGGTAAGTGATTGAGGTGAGTATTTAGCATTTTGATATTTAATTAAAATTATATGAATATGTGAATAATGTGAAATTTGAATATTGGATATTGTTGCATTTGAATTGTGAATTGAAACCCTATTAACTGTATCGGGTTGAGTCGGATATAGATGGCATGCCATAAGATTGGAAGAGTTCAGGGATTACTTTGACTTTGAGTTGATGAGACACTGGGTATCAATTTATTACTTCGGATTAATTTGATGAGGCACTGGGTGCCAATTTACTTCGATTTAGCTGATGAGACACTGGGTGTCAACTTATTGCTTCGAATTATCCGATGAGGTTCTAGGTACCAAACTGGTGTGTTTTAGTTGAATCCGTGTATCCGTCTGAGTCCGAGTCGTGTTAATAGGGGTAATTAAATGAAGTGATATTATGAATGGTATTGGATAATACCGAATGTGAAATGGAAATGAGACATATAAATTGTGTATCATATCGTAAAAAGCTATTTGAGATAGCAAATGATGAAAATTGAGTATGTTATGATTAATTTGTTTATGAATTGATTGATTGAATGGTTATTGTTATTGCATGATTAAATGTACATATTATATTATCTTACTTTTAAATATTCAGATTATAGAAATACCACTGAGTTTATACTCAGCGTACGGTTTTGTTTTTCGTGCGCAGGTTAGGTATTTAAGGTTTGACTGCTGATTCAGCATCCAACAACGGTCTTGAACTCAAACGTGGTGATGTTATTCCTTTTTGTGTCGGCATGTACCTAGGGCGTCTAATTGTTAACTATTTTGTGGATTGATTGTAAATAAGATTAAAAGTTAATATTGGTTGGTTATATATATATATGAGAATGTGTTATATTAAGGCTATAATATGGCATGTTTTAAATTATTGCATAAATGAACATGTTATAGGCAAAATTAGGTTGAATTTGGTATCTTTACAAATTTGATTTGAATGATGTTGAAATTAATATGTTTTGATAATATGATTGTGGTACCTATGAGGGTACATTGGTTGGACATCTATGTTGATTATTTTGACATGTTTTGAAGATATTTGATTTTGTTTCGAATTGGTTGAATAATTGATTTTGAGTTGTTTAGTATTCAAGATTGCAAGGAATGGTAAACTTGATGTTTAAGGTTCATTTTGAGTTCACACAGCCAAACACACAGGCGTGTGACTGGACCATGTGAGATACACGGCTAACACATGGGCGTGTGGTTTGGTCGTGTGTCCCCTGCAACTTTAAAATTTCAAAATAGAATGCTTAGGTATTTTCACACGGGCAGAGACATGAGTGTGTGTCTCAGTCGTGTGTGACACACGGCCTAGCACACGGGTGTGTGACTTGGTTGTGTGACCCCTGCACCTTAATATTGCAAGTCAGTATGCTCACTCGGCCTAGCACATGGGCATGTGGCTTGGCCGTGTGACTCAAGTCAGTAAGCACCTAAATTTGGACACGGGCTGGGACACGGCCGTTTGCTCCTATTTCGAATGTTCACATAGCCTGAGACTTGGGCATGTCTTTTGACCGTGTGAGCCACACGGCTTGGTCACATGGGCGTGTGTCCCCTATTTCTTTGAAAAATTTTGATGTTTTCGGAAAAATTTTCTGAACACCCGGTTTAGTCCCGATTTGTTTCTAACATATATTTTGGGCCTCGAGGGATCATATAATGGACAATAGTATTAATTTATGACATGTATGTTAAATAATATGTAATGTCTGTTTTTTATTTGAAAAGTCTAATAATTCTCTATAACCCTTATAGAAGGCCCAAATTGCCCAGCCCAATACCAAACCAAATCAGACCCGATTACAAACAAGCCCAAACCACCAGCAGAAAAAAGGAAGCAGCAAACCCTAGATGCCTCCACTTGCACTGCCTCCATCCCATCACCTGCAAAACAAAAACAGAGAGCAGAAGCAGCAACAGAAGCAGAAACGCAGCAAACAGTAACAAAACAGCAATAGGACTTTGCATAATCGGCTATAAAGAGCCATTCATTTTCGTTGTTGAAAAAAAAAGGGAGGAAGGAAGAAAAAAAAACAATGTAAAAGGGGGGAAAACCGAACAAAAAAGCAATGTAAACGGGGATGATTTTTTATTGTTTTTTCTCTCATTTCTTCTTTTGATTGTGGTTCCGTTCTCAAAGAAGGAAAAAATATTGTTAGATTCAAATATTGAAAATCAAAAAGCAAAACAACAGAAGATAAAAAGTATAAAAGAAAAAACTCACCTGGATCCTTGTGGTCTTGATCCTCGTCGATGGTGGAGGCCCCGGTGGTTTCAAGAAACCAACGATGACGACGGCGTGTGAGGGTTTTGAAACCCTAGCAGAGAAAGAAATGGGGAGAAGGGGGCTGCTCTTTCTGTTTTTTGCAGAAGAAAAGAAAAGATAAAATAAATAACAATGCAAAACGGTGCCGTTTTGCACCAAAGGCACCAGCACTGAAACGGTGCCGTATAGGGCCCCTGATCCGCACGACCCGACCCGTACATGGGGGATCCGCGCATTTCTAAGAAACGGGGAAATTGTCCTTTCGGTCCTCCCACGTTTTCTACTCCTATGTATGTGTCCCGTTTTGCTTTTTAATTCACCCCATTACTTTTATTTCTATTTCGATTTGGTCCATGGCTTGGCCATTGAAACGCAGTGTGTAAGAACTTGGGATATTCTCCCATTTAGCCCCTCCGCTTATTTACGCGCGTTCAGATTGATCCTTTTCCCTTTCTTTATTTTCAAATTTGGCCCAGATTTTCTGTTTCACGTATAAATTAGTCCCTTCTCTATTATTTTGGGTTCTTTATTACTTATATTATCATTATTATCATTATTATTATTATATCACTATTTATTATTGTATTATTATATTCATTTTCTTTATCTACTATCTTATTTTTAATATTATTAGTATATCCTATTTACTCCTTTTTACTTTATTATTATTAATATTATTATACATGGTATTATTTCCATATTATTATTTTAATATTATATTAACTGTTATATTTTGCTATTTTGCTATTACTCTTTTGATAGTTTTATTAGTACGTCATAGTTATTTTCTTCTCATCATTATTAATATATATATATATATACAAATATATATTTCTCTTTAAGTACACATTAGTTTCTATTATTATTGTATCGTTGGTATTTTCTGTTATTATTATTATTGCTATTGTCTTTGTATGTATTATTTTATTTAAGTTTCATTTTTATCACGTTTTCTTGTCATTGTATATATATTATCATTATTATTATCATATCATATTTGTTATTTTCTTTTTATCGTTATTAATATTTTTATGTACATATGTGATTACTTTCTACTATTATTACAAATATATATATATATTATTATACTATTAGTACATTATTTTCATTATTTTCTTTATTGTATGCTGAAATTATATTTTAGTTTTTTTTATCATTGTTTGTGTTATTTATTTATTTATGTATATATCATTTACTTACGTTTTTACTTTACTTTTCGTTATCTTTGATCTGTGATTATTTCGTGTGCTTGCTAATTTTTGTTATTCTCGTCTTTTATTTTATTTTATATTAATGCATTTATTATGCTCGTGTATATTATTTTTGCATCTTATTGCAAATTCATGTTATTTTAACCGTTTTCTGATCCAAAATAAATTCTTTTATAAAAATAATATTCTGTGTTTGGGAACCAGAGAACATCGTGCCTAACTTACTGGGCTTCGATTTTTCTCATCTAACCCAAATAACGGAATGTCATCTTAAAATTGCAATACAAGTTTTGAAATCAACGCTTACTCTCGAAGATACGAGGTGTTGTGCCCTACCTCACCGGGTATGACATTTTGTTACCTCGAAATAAGATTTTTTGCAAGTAAAGGCAATATTCGGTGTTTAGAAATTCGAGGAGACGTGCCCTAACTTACTAGGTTTCGATTTTCCTTGTTCACCCTAACTAACCGAATATCCTTCCGAAATACACGAATTTTTAGGTAAAAGACAAGCTCATTCTCAAAAGTTCGAGATGTTGTGTCCTAACTCACTGGATATGACATTTTGTTGCTTCGAAACGAGAAGGTCTTTAACGTTCGAATGTTTTTTTACAAAAAGAAGGATTGTATTTCAAAGTCTTTCAAGTTTTTTATTTTTCGACACTAAGACACTAATTAATCAACTAGGTACCAATTTTTGGGCATATCGAGGGTGCTAATCCTTGATCGTGCGTAATCGACTCCCGAACTCATTTTCTGATTTTCGTAGACCAGAGATTATCATTTTAGTAAATCTTAACTTTTATTAAAATAATTAATTTGAGGTGACCCGATCACACCTCATCAAAAAGGATTGGTGGCGACCCCCGTTTTTCGTTTTCATTTTCAAATCCAAGTCGATTCCCGTTTTTGCAAAAAATGGTTACGACAACCCTATTCTAGCGACGAATAAAGGTTAGGGGTGTTACATAAGCAAATGCTAAAACTTAACTATTAAACCAACAAATTCATTATTATTAATTTTTTATCAAAAATAAAATTTAAAGCATTCTAAATTCTCTTACCCTACGCTTAAAAAAATAAAAATATGAAATTTATCCCTATTTCTTCTAGCCCTATTTTTGGGGTGTGACAACCACTAAAAATCATAAAATGAAACATAAAAACGGTTAATTACAAGCTCTTTAATGTAAAAAAATAACTTATTTTACCATATCAAATTTCCCGACACTTAAAAGTCTTTACTTTTCTTCAAGTAAACACACAAATAAACAAGAAACATACACAAAGACGACCGTTGAGCAAGAATAATAAAAGTAATCAGCCAAGAGGTATATACAAAGTAAACGAGTCTTCTAATATGCAACGTAAGTATGATATGTAGAGAATCTACAACTCCTAAAATAGATCATAGGAGTTCATAAAATTACAAAATGAACAAGTATAAAGATAATCATACACCATCAAAGGTGTCTAAATAGATATAA
Organism: Gossypium hirsutum; assembly: GCF_007990345.1. Taxonomy (NCBI): domain Eukaryota; kingdom Viridiplantae; phylum Streptophyta; class Magnoliopsida; order Malvales; family Malvaceae; genus Gossypium; species Gossypium hirsutum. Next base: position 886,223 of record NC_053431.1, read on the forward strand.
TGTTTACACTAAACACAACTCTAATCATTCCTTTTTTTTTTCAGTAACGTTATAAGAAAGGCACTTTCCAAGTACTTTCATCAATGTGAACGGAACTAAAACTTGTGTACAAAATATGTATAGTTTGGTGGATGAATTATTTAATACATTGATAATAACTAGTAGGACCCTATATACCCACAGTATCCATAAGTAGTTGTACTATAATAAATACAAAATATGGGAAATTTTGTTTTTATCCTATATACATAGTAAAATATTTATAATATAAAAAGGGTAAACTATACATATTGTCATTCAACTATTAAATATTTTTATTTTAGGCACTTAAAAATAAGAAATTTACAATTTAGGCACTCACGTTACATGGTTCGGTCATTTTGATCACTCTTGTTAAAATCACAAACGGCAAGCTGATGTGACAGTTAAATAAAGTGGTATAATAATAGATTTAGTCCTCCAATTTTACATATTATATCAATTTATTCATAATTTTTAAAAAATGAACCCTCAAAATATACAAATGGACTCAATTTACATAATTATTTTCAAAAAGTATAACAATAAATTTAAATTAAAATTAATATTAATATTAATATAAAATTGTAAACTTTTTATTTTGGATACCTAAAATAAAAATATTTTATAATTAGATGATTATCTGTGTAGTTTACCCTATAAAAAAATAATGAAAAGAGTGAAGTAACTTAATATAAATGTGTGAAAATGTGGGTAAAAATGGGAGACTGGAAAAAATATTATTAATATAACATTAATAATATATATTATTTATTTATAATTTGATTTTTATGTACTTTCACTATTGAATTAATATCAAACTCAATAAAACACTTAAAAAAAATTTAGATATAAATAAATTTATATATTATATCTAATATTTTAAAGATATTATATTTTAATAATGAAATATTTATATAAAAAATTTTAAGATAATTTTATTTAAATGAATAATAATTATTAATATAACCTTAATTGAACTAAAATCCACCAAATATATAAATTGACTAATTGAGTTGGTGTACGAGTTAACTTGACACTAGTTTAGTTGAGAAATTACTAAAATACATTTACTTTAAAAGAGGTAATTAATATATTTATAAATATATTTTTATCTTTTCATATTTTTATTCAATATTCAAATAAAACAACTGAAAAACATTATTTAGGGCCGATTGAATCTTAACTCGATTGGCATGAGCATTATGGTCAATATAGGCGTATATGAGTTCGAGTGTATTGAAGCGCGTTAACTCACATCGTGATTATGATAAAATCTAATAATTTATTATAAATATAAAAATATTGGTAAGCCCAAATTATACTTCGAAATACACCAATACTAGTATCTATTGATACAGAGGAAAAACGTAAGGAGACAAGGGAGTAGGCAGTGTGGCCTTGCACCTCAATATGGTAAATTTATCTTTTTAGGTCCTTTAAAAAATATAAAATTATAAATAAATATAATGGTAATATTATACCTTGACCTTTCAAAATTTTCTTATTTAATTTTAACCTCTAAATAACTGCTGCGATCACCAATATGGTACTCATAAATTTTATTAAATTGCAATAAATTATGAGATTTTTCAACATTTGTGGAAAGTTTTTGTGATAGCAATGTGTTGGGGTTAGAATTATTGGATCCAATTTTGATTTTACTTCTATGAATTTCAATTCAAATCATATTCTGATTTTGTAATTTAAAACATGATTTTTTTTAATTGAAGAAGTTTCCTTCTTAATTATTTTTTTATTAATTTTTTTCCTCATGGCAGTGTCACTAAAAAGTTGATTACTGCTCGCCTTTTTCTTTCTCCCATCAATTGTCTTTTTCTTTGTTCTTCTCATTTACTCATGTGCCTTCTCTCTTTTTAATTTGCCGATCTATTTTTTTGGGTAGATTTATTGTATTCACAAGTTCTCTTGAAAAGTGGATGGCTCTTCATCGACTTCTTAATTTATTTTTGTTTTGAGAGTATTTCAAAATAATAAATGATATCACAAGTTAATTTAGACCCGTGCAGTCTTAAGTGTTTTTTGTTTGTTTTTCATTATTTAATAGGTCTTCACTTTTAGAAGCTTTTATCTACTCTTGTAGCATATTTTTTAGTCTTATTTATGCATGTAGTCTTGATTTTACAAGTGATTTTTAGGGACAATTTTATCACCGTCCTCTCTAGTTTGGTAGATATTCAACTTTTTGCCATTTTTCCCACCACTTTGGTAGAGACTTAGTTCTTTTGCTGATTTTTACCCATTGCTTTGAACCATCCAGCGATGAGTTTCTTATTATATTAAGTGCTTGCAATCACTTAAAATATATAGTGCTTGAATTGTGACAAAACCAATTGTCAACATGCCATAATGTTCTATTAATACTGAGACTGGAGCATTTGTGTTGAAGGAGTTCCATAATATTCTATTAATGTTGAGACTGAAGCATTTGTGTTGATGGAGTTTATCCTTCATCGCATACGACAAATATTTGTTGTTTTTCATTCCAAGTTGTATGGCCCATTCATGAAATGAATTAATGAATTATCTTAAAAAAAAGTATAAATTTTAGTTTTTCATAATATAATATGGAATTAATTATTTTATTATTAAATAAATGAAAATAATACTGAAAAATATTTTAAACTTTGAAATAATTGTTAAAGTGAACCAATCTTTAAAAACTAAATATTGCACATTAATGTAATAATTAAAAAAGGATAAATTATATTATTAGTCACTAAATTATGGGTAAGTTTCCATTTTGGTCACTTAATTAAAAAAAGTTACACTTTGGTCTCTAAACTATTCAAAAATTTTCATTTAAGTGACTGAACTATTAAAATCAAGGCTATATCGATTTCTCTGTTCACACTACCTGCATCAACTGAAAGCTCGTTTTCCCTTCTCTTCTATAGTTCAACTTTTTTTTCCATGAAACAGTTTTGGACGTCATGTATTTGTGAACCAAAATTCAAACAATTATTTCTCTAATCACTGACACTAATCGTCAGATCAACTTGGATCTAAGATATGTTCTACTAGTCAATAGGTAATAATCCGCCATACTGATCACCGAATCGTCGCTTGGAATTCGCTTACGGAACTTTTTTTTAAAGACAAAACTTAACAGCCCAATGACTAAAATAAAAAATTTTGTATAGTTAAGTGATTTAAATGACATTAATTGCACATCCACATTATGCGGGTCATAAACAGTGTATTACATGGAACACTATTAGTTATTACACAGGTTGATAGAAAATGCTTCATAGCAATTTTTAGTCTACAAAACTCTTAACTAACAAAAATAAATAAATATCAAAATTATACAAAAAATTTAATTTTATCGTGTAATGTCATACATAAAATTTGATTTTAAATGATTTTATACATGAAAGTTTGATTGATTTAAATTTCCCAGGTCACTAACAATATTGTCGAATTAATATCATTTTATGTTGATATATTACATACACAAACAATTATATTGATCCAATATGAATATAATTGCATCTATTTATTTCTTTAAATATGTATAATTGAATCAAAATCAAAATTTTATGCTTACAAATGAATCACAATTCAAGTTTCAAGTGTATAATTACACCAAATTAAAGTTCATATATCAGATTACACATTGGACCAAAATTCATATATAAATTTGATATTTATCTCTTAAAATAAATAAATCTACTTATTTTTATGTTGGGTTAATATTATTATTTCATGAGATCCAAATTTATATATAACCATGCTTAAATGTGATATTTAAAAAAATATTTAAAATACATTTAAAAATATTAAATTTAAATACTTTTTTTATTTAAACTAAAATCGGAATTAAAATAGTCAAATTATCAACTCCATTGCCATTATGTTAAGTTGGTTAAAGGAAAACATAATACAATTATTAATTTTTGGTTAAAATATTCTTCAAGTCCTTGTATTGTTCACACATTTGGACTCAATTCATCTACGTTTATTTTCAAGAATTTAGTCTCTATATTTAATATTTCAAAATTCAAATCTAATAGCTAACTCCAGCCAAATTCAATTGAATTCGTAGGTATGGCATTTTGAAATAAAAATAACTCAAATTATAGTCATGTAACAAAAAAAATGAAGTTTTAATGATTTTGAATTAACAAAAGAATTTTAACAATATAACAATTAGACGAATATTTTTAAATCCGAAAAATAAAGGGGATAAATTTTTTAAAATAAAAATAAGGGGACTAAATTCTAAATATACAAAGAGTACAAAGACTTAAGCATATTTTAACCTAAATTTTTAATGGGTTTTTTTTTTAAATTATGAATGTAATGATTTTTAAAAAGATAAAAATGAATGATGAAAATAAAAACCTATTAATGGGGATGACGAAAATAAGTTACAAATTCTGAATTGAATTTATCTTATATATGAACGTGCCAATTTATAGTAGGGACTTGAGACTTGAAAGTTTAAAACTTACAGTTTACACTTAAATGTGCTTTTTTTTTGGGTACATAAACGTGGTAAATATTAAAGTCACCAAAAAGTTAAAATTTTAAAATAATTATTGTAAAATCATATTAGAAATTTTATTAGACTTGTAAGTGTGTGGAAACCATAAATTTTTTTATATAAAATAAAACAATTACACATTAACCATCGTATCTAAATTTGATGCAGAGTTCTCTCTTTGTAATTGATTTACTACCATTAAAGAAATATTCTGAAAAACATGTAGACCGACAAGAAATTGCTTCATCAAGCCGGCAAGAGTATGTGCAGTCGTATTAGCTTCCCTCGAGATATATTACATCTCTACCTTCTATTGTCTTCAACACAATTCAATAATTATTATAGCTAAATCTTTATTCAGTTGAACTTAAAATCTACCTTGAATAGATTCAATAGCAAAAACATAATCTGTTTCTACAGTGATTATTTTTCTTTTTTACCTTCCATGCATATTGGAAATCATCATAAATAGTGCATAACTCAACTTCCTCAATATTAGATCTCCCAATATTTCTTCCAACTCCTAAGTCCCCATATATATATATATATAAACATATCTTCTTAGAAACATCTTATTATTATCTTATTTCCCACTTTATACACCTTGAAATTGGGTGCTTTGAAGGCTTGTTTTGCCCAAAGGTGAATTTATTTCTATTTATTATTTTCTCTCCCCCTTTTTTTTTTGTTTGTTTGTTTGTTTAATTTAATTATGATTGTTTCATCACCCATAAAAAACAGGTTTGAAGCTCAACTCAACAAGTACAACACCAGCTAGAGGGTCACCAAGCATGTCAGTTTCTCCCCTGGAAATATCGCCAGAAAACTCATGCTTGTCTTCGGAACCCGGAGATGAAAAGGAGGAGGAGGAGGAGGAGTCAGTGGTGACGATGCGGTACCGTCCTGAAGTAACGTCAATGCTGCTAGTGGGATGCCCTCGTTGTCTCATATATGTTATGTTATCCAAATTTGAACCTAAATGCCCTCAATGTAAGAGCACTGTCTTGCTTGATTTTCTTGATGAAGAGACTGCTAAATGGGCAAGCAATTGAATGAAGGCAACTCTCTAGGATTTTCGTTCTTTTTCCGGGAATACGGTACGGTAAGGGTTGCAGATATCGAAAGTCAAACTTATTGATTTTATGGAATGTGAAGTTAAGTATGATTACGTGAACTAATTAAAATAAATCCCGGATTCTAGGGTTTTTTTTTTTTTGAAGTTTTATGTTAATCTTATATTTTTATTGGTCAAATTGTAGTTATAGTCCCTAGAGCTTTAATTCCATATAATTTAATTTCTGTACTTTATAACCTTATTAGTGTTTTTAATTAATTTAAGTACAACATATTTTCTTTAAAAATATATATTTACGAATAATGTTACTTGTTAATCATGTGATTTATTGAGTGTGATAAATTGAATATAAATATAAATAAATATAAATAGTATATAGGGATAATGATAACTTTAGCTTCTAACGTTTACATTTTTTTTCAATTTGACCCTTCTTCTTCTTCTTTTAGCTAAATTTGGTCATTACCCTTTTAAAAATAGTCAAATCACTTTTCTTTAAATTGAAATGTTGAGTAAAACAATTTTTTTTTAACAATGTTGGTCTAGTAAACCGCGTGGTAGTTCATGTATACTTCATGTTGACATGACATTATTTGTCTTATATGTCACATTAACAAATAATTCAAAATTTCATAAAATTTAAAAATTCATAATTTTTTTAAAAAATAGCATGGAGTACACGTGAATTGCCATGCGTACTATCATGTTTAAAATTTTAACATTTAAGTTAGTATTTTCATTAAAAAACAGTAATTCAACTCCTTTTGAAAAATTGATGTTCAAATTCACCTCTTTTAAAAAGGTTGAGAGCGAAATTTAGCTTTTAAAAAAAAGAGAAAAAAAATGACAAATTGGACAAAAGATATAAATGTTAAGAATTACATTTATTGCCTAGTATATATAATTCGATTGTTTTACCGGCAAATTTTTGTTCCACTTGATAATATGGATGAAAGTTCCTAACATGTCCCTTTATTTTAGAGATTGATTCAAATTAGTCCCTATACTGTTAAATGGATTAATATATTTCATGCAATAATAAGGCTAAATCTTAACAGAATGCCATCTATTCTGGAGATGAAGGCATGAAAAAATTTTAGGGTGACCAAAATGGAATGTTAAAATTTTGAAGGTCCAAAATAAAATTTTATCATTATATTAATGTATACTTTTATAATTGCTAGAGGAGTTTAAACACAATTCACCGTTTTTTGGGGGGTCAAGGCCACTACATACCCCCAATTGGATTCGCCTATGAGCTACTATTTAACAAAGTTAATATTTTTAAAACTTTTATGGTTTTACAAATGAATTTTTTTGTTCGCAGTTGAATCGCAAATTAAAACTAATAATTTTTATGTCATATTTTAATCAATGAATGTTAACTTTATTAAAATTTAGTGTTATTTGATGTTTTTATACAATGATTAAATTGATTCATTTGATTGTATATCTATTTAAACTAGTCCCTAGAATAAGGGACCTAATAAGTAATTTCACCGATAATATGAGTAATTTGATATGTCAAATTGTTGGTTGAACCTAATTAGATATATAGTAAAAATTAAATATAATATATATATTAGATTTTAATTAAGATTTTAAAATTGAACTTTGAATGAGTAATTACAATTAATCCTTAGAACTTTTAACCATGCTTTGAAATTTGGATTCGAAAAATAAATCAATATTTTTCAACCTATTACTATATTATACTATATAATTGATACTATTTAATAATTAAGATAATATTTAATTATAAATATAAATAACATTAGGTTTAACCTATCATCTGGTGTTCGAGTTTGATATTTTGTTCTAATAGGATATCTGTGTTCAATGTAGCACTTCTATTTGACAAAAGTTATATATTTTGGTGCTTGAAGGTACGATGTTAACTTTTTAATGTTTAATTTGAGTTTTAGTGTTGATTTAATGAACGTTAATTGCTAATACCATTATATTTGAATTTTTCATGATTTTGTTAATAGAATAAAATTAGTGTTAATTGTGAATTTGTGTGATTTTGCGTTTAATTTATCAAATACAGTGCCACGGAAGTGTTGTAATTCGAGTTTTAGGATCGATTTGATGAAAGTTAATTGCTAATTTTATTAGGTAATTATGATTTTTTTTATCAAATCAACTCTAAAACCCTAATTAGACACTAAAAACTAACATCGTTAACTCCAAGTACCAAAATGTATAATTTTTGTCAAATACAGGTACTACATTGGACCAAAACATAACACAAGTACTACATTAGAGAAAAAATACCAAATTATGTATTAAGCCATAATAGTATATAAAATCCTTAATTTTCTAAATAATGAAAATGAATCATCAAATTCAAATTCAAAATTATACGTAAACTTTGATCCCCTGTGCAATTTGATACATGAAAAAAATTGATTTATTGCAATTATACACATGAAACTTTAATTGTAATTCATATATATATATGAAATTTTTATTTTAATTACATCAAATTATTTTTATATAAATGATGATATATCACTAATTGTGATAATAATTTATGAGGACATGATCAAATCAAATTTTTATATATAAAATTACACATTAAATCAAAATTAATGTATAATTTTGAAATTAATCACCAAAAGAACCAAAAAAACAGTCGTTTATCCATTTTTTATACAATTCGGGCAACTTGTTTTCGAGGTTTGGGTCATTGTCTCGAGGGTTAGAAATCTAGTTACCATAACTATGCAATAGGCAACTTGTTAACCAATTGGAGATTGGGTCATTGTCTCGAGGGATAGAAATCTAGTTACCTTACCTATGCCATAGGCAACTTGTTAACCAATCGAAGCTTGGTCCATTGTCGAGGGTTAGAAATCTAGTTTCCATACCAATGCAATAGGCAACTTGTTAACCAATTGGAGATTGGGTCATTGTCTCGAGGGATAGAAATCTGGTTACCATCGATTTTGATGCACCCAATCCATGGTAAAGTCGTTGAACAACTTTAATGGGCATTTATTTTATGGTAAATACTAAAATTATATATGAATACATAAATTTATTTTTATATTAGATTAATATAATTATTTGTATATGTAATATATCAATGTAAAATGGTGCCAATTCGATAATGTTGTCCGTGATTTATGGAAATTGAATCAAATAAGAACTTCATGTATAAAATTATACAAAATCAAAATTCAAGTATGATATTGCATATTGGACCAAAGTTTGTGTACAGTTTTAGTATTTATCCCTTTAATTTGATAATTTGTATATTTATGTCATATTCATACATTTTATATTCATTTTATAGTGTTTTTAGATTCGTGGTTGTTTCCTTGAAACTGCATTGTGTCTTAACCATTGCACCCAACATTTGTTGATAAATATTTTACATGAGAAAATATACATTTTGGTATCTGAGTTTGGCTTTGGAATTCAAATTGGTACTTAAGATTTTTTTTTGGTCCTATTAGGTACTTGAATTTGGCTTTAAGGTTTTTTCTGTTGCATAGGAATTGGAAGGTTCGTATCCGTCACATTGCTAGAGCTCATAACGAAGTTGCAGATTTTATGGCCAAACATGCTGCTATAGGATTCATAAGTATCCAAGTGTTCTCCATACCTCCTCAAGTTGTCTGGAGTTTAATTCAAAAGGATATTTTGGGCATTTGATTTTTTATTTTATTGGAATCGCCTAATATTATTCTTGTTTACCAAAAAAGAAAAATCGAATCAAACATACACATAACATAGGCAAATAACAAGTACTTAATTGAAACAAAAAAAAACATTTAAAAATCAAATTGACTGATGATGCCAAATTAAATACTAAATTGAAGAAAAAATCTAAGTTCTATTATATTTTAACTTTTTTTAACACATTTAATATTTACTTCCTTATCAAGTATTGGGAAAAACATTTAGTATTTACATTTGATAATTTTTTTCTTAATTTGGTTCCTAAATTTTATTTTGGTCCATATTAATTTCGAATTAGAATTGTCAAACAATTTAGTCATTTTTTTAAGAAATGATGATGTGTCGCTCTAATATATAACATAAAATTATATTTAAAAATTTAAAAATGCACCAATGAATATAAATAAATAGACATTTGAGTTCATCCACTTATCTAAATTTATTTTAAATGTAGTCTTTTAAATCATTTTTATAATTTCAAAAAAGAATCCAAATTTTTTTTTTCTCTTTTTTAAAATTTTGATGGGATGAACCTTAACATGCAATTATCCACGTTCATTCAAACATGCATTTAACAACAAAAAAAACTATTACTAAAAAATCACATCTAGAATGAATCTAGATAAATGGATATCTAGATTCAAAAAATTTTGGATGGCCATTTATATAGATTCATTATGGATATATATTTCTAGTAAAATATTGTATAATTTTTATATTTTTTACTAATTTTCTTAAAAAAATAAGTGACGATGGATTATCACATCATCACCTCTTAATAGTGTTAAAAATGATTAAATTATTTGATAAAATTCAAGTCTAAGCATTAATGTGAAAAAGATTTCAAGGACTAAATTATTGGAAGTCATGAAATGTAATACATTGGGCCCAGCCTCCTGTTTCCTTGAATTTGTTATTCCCAGCTAATGAAAATTCAATGCTATCCATAAATATAATGTACCTACATACAATGTACAAAGTCTTACTTATACAAATACAAATATAAATGTGTGCCCAAAGCATAATGGTCAAAACGAACAAGAATAGAACAAAATTTTCACGTGATATATGTACAAGGTGAGATTGAAAACCTAAATATGTGCAATTATATAAGATGGGGCTCGAACATAGATACTTAAGACTCAAAACCTCAATTTTAACCAATAATGCCGACACTTCATTAGCTATATATTTAAAGGTTAAATCACTTTTTAGATCTTGAACTTAGCAACTATTTCCATAGTAAGGTCTGAACTTCTTTTTATTCAAATTAGACCGTAAATTTGACAGTTGTTTTAATTTTAGTGTCTGAACTTTTTATTGTCCAAGTTAATCCTTGATTTTTTAATTTTAAGCCCCAAAATAAAAATAATTGACAAATTCAAAGACTAACTTAAACAATAAAAGAATTAAAACCTTGATATAAAGACAGGTGACTAATTTAGGTGGAACGTTGTAAACTTAAGTGAAGGTGAAGGTGAGGTACGAACAGCAATGATGTAGCTTTTAGAATGACAAAACCATAAAAATGGATAAACTACAAAAATGTTACTTTTGTTTACTTCAGATTACATTTTAGTTATTTATGTTTGAAATGTTACGTTTTAGTCAGTTATGTTATCGTTTTGTTACGAAGTGGTCACTCTACCATTAAACTTCATTACCTCCCTAACAGAAGTCCTACGTGGCAATCTAAATGGGTTTTAAATTCCAATTTGGATATCCAGTTGCTGGGATGAAAATAAGTTTTGAATTAAATAAATTTAATTTGGACTGCCATGTAGAACCGCCGTTAGGGAGGTCACGGAGCTTAACGGTAGAGTGACTACTTCGTAACAAAACAATAATATAAATGAATAAAACGTAACATTTTAAACATAAGTGACTAAAATGTAATCTGAGGCAAACAAAAGTGGACTATTTTTATAGTTTACCGTTGAAAATATAACTCCCGTTGCAGAGTGTTGTATATAATAATTATGAACACAGTCCACGGTACACATGACAGAACGTGGTATTTATTTTCTATTATTAAGAAAAACACATAATATCGGATTCATGTATCAAATTAAATATTAAAATTAAACTCAAGTATTAAGTAATATATAACGTGAAAGTAATAGGCAGATCCCTCAAATGATCATATCAAATTAGTCATTTTATTATTAAGGGTAAATTACTTAGTTGGTCACTCAATTTTTAGAATGCTTTAATTTTAATTACTCATCCGTTAAATCTCTATCAGCTGTTAACTATACATGCTACATCATCAAAATAAAAACACTTTATTTTATGTTTCCAAATGAAAATAAACTCAAATAACTCATCTTTAATAATTGTCTATGAAAAACATATTGTAACTATCTGGTTATTTTGTTAGTCATGCCAGTTTTTAACAGTATAAATGAATGAAAATTTTAACAGAAATGACTAATATACTCTTTGATCAAATATTTATCCATTTTTTTAGTAAATGGGACAACTCAATCTACAATTACAATATATGAATCTCCAATCCCGTCATGCATACATTATGTCTAGATTTTTGTCCATGCCATTCAATATATACATTTTACAATTTATAAAAACTAATCATTTTAAAATTCATAATTATTACTCAGACAATATCATCACCAAAATTCCCTCCTAAATTCACTAGCCAACAGAGCTTACGACAAAATTAACGTGCAGTACCTTGGTCCCCCCCCCCCTCTTTTGCTAGTTGTCTGCACACCCTTTTCTCCACCACTGAAAATTCAATCCAGTTCATTGTGCTAATCTACAATGAGAGTGTATGTACATACGTAACTTAAGTGCAGGTGCGGACATTAGAACAAGAACAGCAGTGACGAATGGCGAACAACCTTTTGGCCTTTTGCATGTAATGACTATTGTAGTGTCGGTTAAAATGGTTAGGTTATAGCATTGAATGAACAACAGCTTATATTCGAAGTATATCTCTTGTTGTATATATATATGGTTAAAATGTGCTATTAGTCAATGTATTTGTATAGAATCTAGATTTGATCTCTGTAAATGTTAAAAATTCATCATCTTATTTTTATTTTTTTTTTCAATTTAAAAATCCTAGCAGAATCATTATAGTTATTGGAAATTTCTGTGAAAATTTATCAATTTAACAAGTTTATTTTCTATCTATCATATGTCATATCATATGAAGACAGCCTAATCAAAATTCCAAGTTGACAAATTTTCACAAAAAATATTTATAATTTTAATGTTTAGAATGAGATTTTTTTAAAATGAAAAAGCTAGAAACTTAACGTTTAACTTTTTAAGCAAAGGGACTAAATCTTAATTTTCTTTTTCAAATTACAAAAGACTAATGGCATATTTTAACCCATTTATATAATAGTAGACTATACCGGTAGTCACCTTACTATTACTTAATTTTTTTAGTCACTCAACTATTCGACTTTTTCTTGCCAATTATTTGATTTTTTTCTTTTTTAATCACGAGCCATTAAATTATTAATGAAAAGATAACTTGGCAGATTTTAAAATTGGCATAATAGTAAATTTAATTCTCAACATGTATACATTGTGTTAATTTAATCTTGATTCTGAAAAATGAACCCTCAATATTTACACATTGTGTAATTTGATCGTTCTTTTTTTTTGCAGTTTTACTTTTTTTTGTAACATTGAGGGTTAATTTTAAAAGAATTAGAAAATATGAAGATTATTATCTCAAATTTTAGGGTATTTCCATTTTTGTTATGTTTTTTTTATCAAATTTAGTTGATAGTGTAACAGCCTGATTTTCAGTAGTGCCGAAAAATGCGATTTTAGAACCTCATTTCTGTAAATCAGGTCTGTAACTATTGGATTGAAATATTTATGAAGTTGCTATAATAGAATATTAAAGTTTAGTTCTTCAATTTTTCCTATTAATTGCTTAATTAAGGTACAAGGGGTTAAATTGTAAAAGTTTTTATCACTATAAATTTTTAAATAGTTAAAGGTTCCAAATGGTAAATAAATTATTTTGTAGCATTCACTAGTGGAAATTGACTTCATCCAATAATTTTGGTTAATTAAGGTTAAGGTTAATTAATTAAACTAATTAATTAAGGATAATTAAGGTTTAATCTAACTATATAAGTTAACATAAGATAAAAAATGTTATTTTTCATTCATCTTCTACCTCTTGCCATGAGAAGAAGAAAGAAAACCCTTTTTGAAGTTCAAACTTTCAATCCCTAATTGGTGAGTTTAATTAAGTCATTTTCTTGTAATTTTTATGTTTTAATGTCATGAGAGCTTGATCTTGTTAGCTAGTCCATGTACCAATTTACAAAACTATTAAAGTTTTTTAAAGTTTTCATTTTTTATTTCTTGAAGAAATTGGTATTAAATTGATAGATTTTTAAGCTTAGGTGTGAAAAAGGACTAGATTGTAAATTTTAATTGTTAGTTTTGTTCATAAGGACTAAAGTGAATAATGTAAATTTGATGTGAATTTTCTATATTAATAGATAGTAGAGGGTCCCTAAAAGATGTATTTAAGACCGATTTTTAAAATCAAGGCTCAAAATTGAAAGATATATTTATTTTATCTTAGGCACTAAATTGAATAAAATGTAAAACTTTAGGAGTATTGAAAAATAAAATTTCATATGTTCATTCATGTCATGGGATAGTGTATAAATGTTTGGTATTGATAAACTGAATGGAATAATTGTATAGATCGGGAATTGGATCAAACCGAAGATAATCGGAAAAAAGCAAAAATTGTAGATTAGCCCTTGAAGTTTCAACTTGTTTGTTGTTTTTTCCAAGTAAGTTCATATGGAACTTACTGTTTTATCGATGTTATGTCGAATTGTGTTTATTTCATTTATATGTTTCGATTAAAGTGAAATTGGTGAAATTGACATGTTTGACTTTAATCAGATTAAATTGTAAATCATGAAAATATTGGCTATTACAAAATGGTACGAAGTACCAATATGAGTATTGAATATTTATAGGACTCGTATGAAATATGTAAAATTATACAAGGTTTGTAACGATACAAATACAACAACGATGCTCGTGTGAACTTAGTAAAAGATTAATATACGTATGGCATGCCATTAGAGTTATATATAACTGATCAGGGATTTACAAGATGATATGAGATCTAGCATTTGTTGTAGATTCTCGAGTTGTATGTATCATTGGTTTAGCCTGAACTGGTAACCTCAATATGATGTTAGCTTGTGTGAGCAACCTTGATCTTTGTCAGCTTGTGTGAGTAAAACATTCTCGTGTATCTAAATTTGTTTTACTAGAGTTCCCTCGGGCGAAATTTCAATCTAATGAAAGTAGAAACTTGAAATAATTTGGAAATGAACTACATATGCATTCAAAATTGAGATATGTTGTATGATTTCTTGCTTAATGTTCTTGATATGCAATTTGACTAACCTATATGGTTGTATATGATGATATGTGTCACATCGGGTTAGAAGAAATTGGGTTAGTGGACCAAGAGTTGTTATGTTACGACTCTTAGTTAAAAGTTTGTAAACTTATTTCAAGAATGAGTTGCTAGCTAAATGGTTAAGCGGAAGTAAGAAGTGAGTATAGTTGGCTTAGAGACCCGAATTCGATTCCATTCCATTGTAAAATACTGAAAAATTGATTAATTTGAATAATTGAAAGATATATCTCAATTATCTATAAGATATTATTAGCTTTTTAGACGGTATTGCTGTTTTCTTTCTTTTCATTTTCTTTATTTTTTTATCCTTTCTTTTCTCTCCCTTGTCGTCCCTCTCCTCCTTTCCTCCTCCGCCTATGGCCGTCACAAACTTTTCTCCTCCATTGGTGGTGGTGTCATCTTGTTTTTTTATTATCATTTTCTTCTCTTTTTGTTGCTTATCCGTCTTCATTTTTCTTCCCTTTTGGCTGTCATTTTTTAGCCCTTAAGCCATCCCCTTGCTATTATTAATTTCAGCACCATTGCTGCCCGTTTTATTGCTTTCCATTGGCGCACATTGCAGCCTCTTTGCTATTGATTTTTCCTCTTGTGTTGTCATCCATAAAGCCTTCACTTTGCATATGTTTTCCTTCTTCGATTTAATATTATTTTCCACCATTTATTCGAGCCTCTTTCTTACTATTTTTGGTCACCGAAATCATTCTTTTGGTCATTTGTTTAACCCATTTATTTCCGCTCAAAATAACCCTCTTTCCTATCAACATTTGTGGTGTTGTCACCCCTTTAAATTATCACAAGGGGTTGTTGTTTTGCTTTTCATTTGTTACCCTTCATTGTTGTCTTTTTGTGCACTTTTTCCTTATTAAATAAACCCCTTTATTTTGTTAAATAGTACCATTCAATTTCATCTAGGAAAAGGAAAGCATAAGTGTCAATTTAGGCAAGATCTAGTATTGTTTCTTTCCCAATAATTTTTTTACTTTGATCAAATGCCTCTAAGGCTATGAGTGATTTTCAATTTTTGATTTATGTGTTATTTTGGTCTTAGGAACTAATCTAAACTCCTCATATCAACAGTGACCACGAAATCAATTCACATCTTCAATTAGTGGTAAAAAAGTGTAAATATACTTTCCGGAAGTGGATCCGAATTATCATTAGTGATTCATTGGTTGGTCAAACCCTTTTGGGGATGCCTAAGGTTGGTTTTAACTAAGTTTTACGATGTCTAGGTTTGTCAATGTCTAAGTTTTGGAGTTGTGAATTTACAGACTTGTGCTCCGGACTTACGGATTAAGGTGTGGGATTTAACAAATAAAATCTGCACGATTAATTATTTAACGTTAATCAATTATGTTTAATATATTAATAATATATGTTCCAAAATGTAATTAAGTGATGATTGGGAAGTACGAAAATGCTTACTGATTCTGAATCTAAGGTAAGTGCTCTGATTCAAATTCTGTGATGTTCGATTTGTTCTATGATAATGAAATATGTTATGTTTTGACACTCATGTTTTGTGATATTATGGCGTGATTTTGTTTCTTTTAGTCTAATCTCTTAATACCAGATAAATTTTTGAAATCGCTATATTTGATTGCATGTTATGAATGCACATTGTTCTGATTTTGTTTCTGTATGCCATATCACATAACATGAGGTTGGGACAATATTAAAAAGAGAAAGATTCTAGCAGCTCAATGATCTGCACTTTCTGGTGGTATATCCACAAATTCTGGCAGTATATCTGCAGCTCTGGTGGTTTGTCCACATATTTGACTGTTTTGGCAACTTGTTTGAACTATATGGTGGCTTGTCCATAATTTTGGTGTAACACCCCTCGCCCGTATCCCTCGCCGGAACAGGGTTCGAGGTGTTACCCGACTTAAACTCAGTCAATCACACAAAAACCGTGTCGAAAATTTTCAATCAATTTAAAACTTTTCTTTTCACATGCAATCTGTCCCATATATGGGCTTACGAGGCCCAAAACATCACTAGCCAACATAGGCCAATTCACATGGCCAAAACACTTTATCAATACAAGCCAACACCTTTGGCTAAATTATAATATCACATACTCAACATTAAAACCCTATACATGCCATAGACTCAAAATACTAGGATTTACTTACACCAATAGCGTGAGCTCGACAATGTGATAATATCTCCAGCGAACTCCAACTCGAGCAAGTAACTGGAGCCAACAATCTATAAAACAGAGAAATATAACAACGGAGTAAGCTTTCATAAGCTTAGTAAGTTTTAAGCAATGCAAACAAATAAACGCAATTATACTTCGATTATTCAATTTCTTAAGAGGCCATATTCTAGGTATATTGCCATCTGGCCGAATACACACAAACACATAATGCACGTTCAGCATTTTTATCACACTTAATCTGAATTAATATAACATAATTAAATCAAATACTTTCACATACTTTCACACCCTGACCCGATGTATCATGATCATAGATATAGTTATAACATTTATTCACGTATGTATCACATTACACACTTATGATTCATTGCAGATCAAACTCACATATGAGTACATAATGCGTACCTGGCCCACTTAACGTATCGAATGTATTCATTTGTCAATCTAACACAAGGTACCTTAGTCTTAGGCTTTTCTCAATTTACCGATATTTCGCCTGCTAGCCTCGAGGCCCGATATCATTTCACCGGTATTATGACCTGCTAGGCTCGAAAGCCTGAATAGTATCTCACCGGCATTATAGCCTGCTAGGCTCAAAGGCCCGAATAGTGTCTCACCGGCATAATAGCCTGCTAGGCTCAAAGGCTTGAATAGTGTCTCACCAGCATAATAGCTTGCTAGGCTCAAAGGCCCGAATATAATACCAGCACTAGGCCTGCGGGATTTATCCCGGATATAATACCAGCACGAAGCCTGCGGGATTTAACCCGGATATATTACCAGCACGAAGCCTGCGAGATTTAACCCGGATATATTTTCAGCACGAAGCCTACAGGTCTTTAAGCCCGGATACACATCAAATATCATGCATATTTAATCATATATTAACACATCTCATTCAACATATCACATTAGTAGTCATTTGCTACATTCGGATATAAGCTCCATATGAACACCATCATTTACATTTCGGTTCAAAAGTCATACATAAATATCACATATCCATTTCACCATTCAAACTTAACCCATAGTGACCATTCGACTATAAGTCATATACATAAATTATTTATCGCACAACTTAATTCAAGTAGAACCAAAAGGTCACAATTCATCTAATATATACATATTGCTCACTGATTCGCACACAACCTTCCAAATTAGCAATTATAAGATGGTTCCGCACATAGCCCATCCTTATCGATAATTTACGATAGTTTTACCCTTACTCACATATATGACATAGACATTTTTACCTATGCTTCTCAATTAACATTCATGATTCAATTCCAATCGATTTAACATGCATAAGTACATATCGCATACCTGACCAACTTAATGTATTGAACGAAATCATTTTTCGATTTAACACAAGGTCTCATAGTTGAACATAAACATGAAACCATTTCTTATATGTTCGATTCACATCAATCATCAAATTCATTTAATTCACATGTACTTAATTAGGTTTTTCGTACCTGAATAATTTACTTTACGGAACGAATCCACATATCGTATTAGCCCATAGTCTTATAGCACCACACTTTTAATAGTTTACCTTATCGAAGTTCACGTTTAATCACTTTAGTGCCAAGCCATATTCGGCTACCACAAAGGACTAACAATAATAATTTTATACACATCATGGTTTCCTTTGGATATTTAATAATCACAAATCGTGATATCTCTTCCAACACATATACGGTATAGTTTATTCATTGTAACACTCATTTAGTGCATCAAATTTCCAAATCCAATTCAACTTAAGCATAATAGCCATAATCGGCTTATAGCCTTAAATCATTACATATTCGGCACATTAACTAAATAAAATTTACATTCTCTCTGCCACATTAATTTAACTCTTAGGCATATAAAAAGGAATCAAGCTTAAACACTTAAGAACTTACCTTGAATGTTGCCGAACGATTACAATGGCTATTCGATTACTTTCTCTTTTCCCTTATCCGAATTTGCCCCTCTATGCTCTTGAGCTTCAATTTTCCTCCCCCTAGTGACTGAATGCTCAAAGGTTTCCTCTCCTATTTGCTCTCTCAATTTCGACTATGAAGAACAAAGATGGACAAACTTTTCCCTTCCATCATTTTTTTATTTTTAGTCTTTATTTTATGACATAAAATGACACCTATCAATTGGTACCATAACTTCATGTCTTAAATTATTATTATCTAATGCACATGTTGCTTCCCACCAACATCATGGTCGGCCACTACACATAAAATGAGGAGTTTGACATGCAAATCCTCTTATTTTGCACTACCATTTATTTGGCCACTACAAATTAGCCTATAGCATTTTCAAAAATTTTCACATAGGTCCTATTTCATAATTTCACTCACAAATGGCAAAATCAAAGCATGAAATTTTCACACATGCACTTTCACATGTAATAATCACAGAATATAACATTTAATTATTTTTGTGACTCAGTTTCGTGGTCCCGAAACCGCTTTCCGACTAGGGCCAAATTAGGGTTGTCACATTTGGTGTGATATTAGATGGATGATTTCTGGGTAACTCTTTTGTGGTGTGTAGCAGAGTTAGGTAGGAATGTTTTCTAAAAATTATGCATTGATTTCTAAAATTTTGCATTGACATTATCATGCATATCAAGATTCTATGAATTTAAACTACTTATACATTTTCTACTATATTTGGAAATTTGTGTTTTAAATTACAGATTGTTATAAGTCAAGCCAGATCATTTCAGAGCTCACACTATCCTCAGCTGGGTAGTCATTTGGTTATTTTTAGTCAAAGGTTGTCGTATTTATATAGGTGGTCTAGAGTGTATATATTGATATACATCTAGTGGTAATTGGTACTGATGCAAACGGTGACAAATGACACGATAATGATGGTCATCCTGATCAAGAGGGTGCAAATTTTAGTGACTCCAATTTGGATAAGGTCTCGAATGATATTGACGATGAGGACGCGGACGAGGGTGAAAATATACTCATCCCTTCTATCGGGAGCCCGAGTCATGGCATTGTCTTACACAATGACCTTAAGGCCCACATGTTGAGCATAGATCCTGCTGTGGCGCATGCATCCAAGTTCCCTGAGTACCTAGATATATAATACCTTCTCACTGGTTGGCAATGATTCCGAATCGGAAGAGTTGTTTGTAGGCCAACAATTTTGGACAAGGAGGACGGTGTATTTTCCATCAAGCGGCATAGCATGAAGGAGTCGGTGGACTACAAAGTCATTAAATCTACATCGACATTATATGTTTGGAAGTGTTAGAGGTCTGCAGAAGGGTGCAACTGGTGGTTACAAGTTGCATTTATCCAAAAGTCACAATTGCAGGAAATTCAAACATTTGAAGGGCTTCATACATGTGGTGCCTGACTCACTAACGGCACTAATTTAAAAAATATTTTATAAAAAATTATCGGTGTCGCTTGACACACCGACGACAACCATTAAAAAAATTTCCCCTTGACAACCTGCTATCGCTGCCGCCTATCACATCAGTGACACCAATAAAAGAAATTATTTTTTCCTTTCTTTTCACTGACAGAATTTTTTTAAAAAAAAAAATTGAACAACTGCCACCTGACAGATTGGTGACACCCATTAAAAAAATATTTTTTTTTAACCGTGAAATCTCTTATTTCTTACGGATATTTCGAAACGAGTGTCGCCTAACACAATAACGACACCATTTTTTTAAACTAATGATTGGATCATAATTAGAGAAAAAATGAGGTGGTGCCGCGATTGGTCATGCAACAACTTCTACTATAACAAAAGAGTTATTTTTGTACATAATTTTTTCTCTAAATTATTTTCGTAATTAATAAATATTTTTAAATTATTTATATAAAAAGGACAAATATTTACTTTGCTAAAATTTCACAATATTTAAATCTTTTCAGTATTAGAAAATAATTTAATAAGTTTCCTATAAATTGCAGGTACTTTCGTGTATACCATTCTTATTACTGCTAACTTTCGTAAGTTTGACAAAGCCGAAGAGACACTACATAGGCAAATTTATTGCTAACAATAAAGTCTATATTTTAAGTGAAGTTGATGTATTTTTTTTATAAAACCAAATTTTTTGGCCAATTTTTTTTCTGAAAATAATTTTTTATTAACTTTGGAAATAAAAAAACTAATTTTTTGAAATTTATTAATAAAACCAATTTAAAGTATGAAATGGATTGATTTATAACTTATAGGTGAAATCTTATAAATATGCATTTTTCTTTTTGCATATTTATTTCTCTAATATAATTAATTATTTCTAATTTTACCTTTTAAAATATGTATTTTCAATTTAAATGAAACTTTTCTCTAGTATTTCCATCAAGTAGTCTTATATAGCTTAATTTTTAAACATGTTATGACCATATTTTTGTACAATTTTTTTTTTGAAAAAACAAAAACAAAAATTAGTATTTGTTAAGGTGTATATTTTACATTATCAATATTTAAAAAAATATAAACCACTTGAAATATTTGATAAAATTAACGAAAAATTTAGCCTTAGAACTGAAAATAAAGACCTCGAAAGTTAAGAAATTAAAAATGATTAAATTTTAGTAAAGGGATTAAATCTACTAAAATGCATAGTATAAGGACTTTTTATAAATTTAACCTGAAGCATATGCATGTTGGTGAGCTTGATAGCGTTTTCCGTAAAACACTCCGTCCGGCACCAAGAAGTTGGTGACGTGATGTTTTTAAGGAAAATAAAATTATCAAAATCATGTCAAATCAAAGAAGTATATATCTCTTGTCTGAACGTGGTAAAAAGGACTAAAACTATAATTTAACTAAAAAAATTACCGATATTAAAAATTGGGTCTAATTATGAATTTCATCCCTCTTAGAATTTAGTCCACACACTTTAAGAAAATTAAGAAGTTAGTCCAATTGTATGACACTATTAAACTTTGTTGTTAAATTGCTTACTTGGGAATTAGTAAATATCAGTAACTCAACAAATTATATGCAATAAATAAGCAAAAATAAACGATTCAAGTTTATGTGTTTACAAAAAATAATTAATTAATTAATTTCTTTTTTTTTGTAAAATACAGGTGTTAAATTAAGCCTTACTGGATAATATGTTTTGATATAATAAATTAAAGTTGTTTTTGAATAAAAGTTGAGCAATTTCATAAAAATTAAGTTGAAATGGTTTGAATTGAGTCAAACATTTTCAAATATGTTTTAACCATTTTCAAACCTTGGTAGGTATCGATACTTTTCTTAAGGTGTCGATATATTTTCTAATGTATCGATATTTCTGCTCCAATGGTCACTGAAATTAGCATTAATTACAAAAAAAATATCAATACCCTTTTAGTAGATATTGATACTCATTGCTGCAGGTGAAGTTATTGACCTGGTATTTCATCCCCAACGGCTATATTCACTTCTATAACAACCACAACGGTTGGAAATCAATTAGAGGGTATAAATATCATCTTGAAATCATCAAAAATTTTATTCTAATCATACATATATATTAGAGGTATCAACATTTATGAGACTAATTAAGGTTTAAACATCATTATTAGATTTAGAATTTTTATAATTATATATGAAAACTTTTAAACAAAAAGCGCCAAGGCGATCCGTCAGAAAAATGATTGGCCAGGCCTATCCAACAAATGACTATTCCCTGCGCGTTCTTATAACTTTTTTATTATCCGCCCAAACAGCCCGCCAATTATCCGAAATGAGTTAACATATTCAATTCACGCAATTATTTCTATTTCAAGCGTACTGATTATCTATGCCAACATCGGACAAGCATCTCAAAAGAGTAAAAATACACACACACACACACACACACACACACACACATATATATATATATAATGTTCAATACATTAACCTTCGTTTCACATTCATTTTCACAAAATTAACCTTATATACATGCCACTTTACTCAACGTAAAGTTAAAATAATTCTACCGAAACAGAAGCTGGATAGTGTGAGTTGTGGATCAATCCACCTGCCAAGTTCCGCCAAATTTCTATAAGGAAAGGGAAAATTAAACGGAGTAAGAATTAAATATGCTTAGTAAGTTCATAAGTTTAAAAAATTAAACTCACTTCACAAAACATTCATATATTTAAATATAGCTTAACTAAATTATTTATCCTACCAACACATTTCACATGTATTAGGTAATACATCACATTCAACATATAACGGATCTCAAACATTTAATCACTCAATTATACCTTACTTCAATTCATAAAAATGATTCAGTCAACACATTTATTTTCGAAACAATCAGTCTGATGACTCCACATGAATAGAAAGGAATACATGGGTAACCATCTGATAACACACCAGATTGCTCATAAGAGTTATTCCTATCAATAACATGACATATGCACATAGTGTAAAGCCTGTAGGCTAAGTATTCTCCCCCGATAACACGATAATTTTCTCATAAGAACTCTAATCGATAACACGCAAGAATCTCCGAAGATATTAAATTGGAAATTCACAATAAATGCAGGATTTCATAAAATTTCATTAAGCTTCCTTCATCTTCTTCCCATCACCCTTCTTCCCGTGCAGTGTGCAAATACCCCTATTGGCATACCAATTGTATCCTTTGTTCATTCGGGCTCCATAAACATAACAAAACTTTCTTTTTATTGATTAATACCTTTCTCACCTTATCAATACAAGTTTACTAGCATTTTATCATATACATTCTCAAACAAATCTTTCATAAATAAACATAACAATACCATATGAACTTACCTGGTACAATAACAAAAATTGAACGTCAATAATCAATCAGTGATCTTTCATTTTCCTCTATTATCTACTAGTTGACTTGGTTCTTGATCTATACATTAATACATTCAGTTTATCAATGACAACACTTTAGACTTCAACAGTTTGAGACTAGGCATGTAGGTTAACTAGATCGAGAGACAAGGATCTCAAAAACATGAAACCCATGAAGAACAGGCTTTGACAATACTTATATGTAAAGCGGACTAATAGAGAAACTTAGAGCTTTTCTTTCTTCTACAGAGAACAACATTTTGCAATGGAGGAAGACGAGAATGAAACTCTTTCTTTCCCTCCACTTCAACCTACAACACTTAACACATTAATTCTCATCGTTAAATGATAATTAACAAGTGTTTCCACTAAATATTGACACCATCGGCACTACTATGCAAAGTGTTTATTTACCACTTTAAACCTTGAACAATTTTTATTAAACTCATTAAACTAGCTTTTTCATTAATTCTTATGATTTAGTCCATACACTTTCATATCTAAATTGCTGACCGGATTCACCAATTCAAACATCAGTAAAACACCACAACAGGCTGGTAAATATAAATAAATAATATTTACTGACTCCATCATCAGAATTGTGGTCCCTAAACTACTATTTCCGACACCATTGTTGATCGGGCTGTTACATGGGAAGTATTCCCGCCTCTGCTAAAGGTCGGGAAGCTGGGGTGAAAACCATGGGCTCTAAAGATGGCTAGAAGATTAATAGAACCATAAAAGGGCCTGGAAGTCGATTTAAAGCACTAGAAAGCTCGTGGTTACCTCTTTTCGAATCATTGATGACGGCAACAGAACTTATCTCTTTCAAGTTGGACAAGCATGTTGGCAAGGGGTCGGTGAAGGTAGCCAGGAAGTAGTCTGATTGTGCAGATTCAGGCCAACAACAATTTTGTTTCTTTTCCCTTTATTTTCACTATGAATCTTTCTATTGTCTTGGAATTATCAAGGGTGTGTGAGTGCAAAATTCCCTTAATTTTTTGTGAATACAGTATGGAATACAAACCGGATATTATCAGTCTACTTGAGCGAAAAGTTAGTGGGGCTAAAACGGATGCTATTATTGCTAAGTTCGAATTGTAGTGTTCTCATCGTGTGGAGGCAATTGGTTTTTCTAGATGTAGTTGGCTTGGCTGGAAGGAACCTATTAACGTTAAGTTGGTTGGAAACCATCCTCAATTTATTTTGGTTTAAATCTGCTCTATTCTCCTTTCACAGCCAATTTTTATTGCTTTTTTATATGGTAGTCTAGATAGGCAAACAATGAAGCATCTCTGGAAAGAATTAAGTCTGACTATTCCCTCGAGGTCTATTCCTTGGATGGCTATTAGGGATTTCAATGCTATACTATCGTCGAGTGAAAAGAAATGAGGGCAAGTCTGTGGGAAGAGATGTTCGTTTTTTGGTGAGTTTGTGGATATGGCTAAGTTTCAAGATTTGGGGTTTAGGGGCCCTCCTTTCACTTGGTAGCGTGGTGGCCTTTTTAAGAGGTTGGATCGTGTGCTTAGGAATAATACTTGAGTGGATTCCTTTCCTAATTGTTTGGCGACCCATCTCCCAAAGATGAAATCTAATCACAGGCCTTTTTTCCTTACCCTAGGGCAAGAAATCACATCGCCTAGGGGTAGGCCCTTTCAGTCAACATGTAGGTCCCAGGGTCATTGTGTATGAAAATTCCACGAGTCGGGTTTCCAAACGAAAAGGCATATACATTTTCATCATTCCCCGCACCTTTGTTGTTGATATTATCTGGGACCTTATCCAGATCGGGTTCACTAAAATCTTTACCTTCGTGATCAAAACGACCATCATTACCGGGTCCTTCTTAACCATCAGCATCAATACCAATCATCAATGAATGTATCTCTATACGAGAACCGGGATTAGGGTTGTTATACACAATCGGATAATTATGTGAATTCTCGGCCCATGTTGATGTCGCTCCATAATCGCACGATTCTGCCTATCCAACGTTCAGATCATAGTTAAACTCACCTATCGACAGACACTCGGAACCTCCGTACACGTGAACTCCGTATTGTTAATTTATGAAGTGACATTTTGAACGAGCTCAACATCCACTAACTTAGTAAATAGCTCAACTAGTTTAGCGTTCACATTCCCAGTCGAGCAATAAAATGTGATTATAGTCTCCACGTCTTCATCATCTACAAGTTCCATCTTCATATATTTGCACGGATTTAACAAAACTGAAAATTTATAGAATAGTCTAGACATCCTCCTCCCACAACATCGAGCAAGTTTCTCACTAATATTTTGTTTCATATCATAGACTTTTACATTCTTATTAAACCTCATTCCTATTTGCTGGCGAGATTCAAATATACACCAACTGCTATTTGTAATCTTACCCCCTCAAAATGAACGTATACGAAGATTTGGTTATTTATCATCAATACTAAATCTATGAAATTGAAATTGAAATAAAAAAAAATATTGGCTTCTATTTAAAAAATATTAGCTCTTATTAAAAAAAATATAGCAACAAAAATACTTTTTATCAAACAAATATTACTTGCACTAATTATCAAAATAAAATAAAATATAATATAATTACATACAAATAATTACAAGCTAACCTTATAAATAGACCTGTGTATGGGTCAGGCCACTTGGCCTGAAAAGCAGGAGGGTTTGGGCAAAAAATAAAGCTCGTTTAAAAAACGGGTTAGACCCGGGTAAGGCATTTTTGGCCCGAGCTCGGCCCAAATTCGCAAAAGGACAAAAATATTTGTTGTTTTTTTACTGTTTTAATGCTATTTTATTGTTGTTTTCTCCCTATTTTGCTACCATTTCATTATTATGTTGCTACTATTTTGTTATTATTGTTTAGATTCCGTATAACACTTGTTTTATTGTTAATTTTTTTATTATTTTAAAAGCATTTACTTGTTAAGTTGCATCTATCTTAGTGTTATTTAAGTATACATGTTTTTTAAAATTTATTTTTAATTTGTTAAGAAATATTTATTTTAATGTTGTTAGTATTTTTTATGTATTATATATATTTAAAAATTATATAAAAATTAACATGGGCGGGTCGGGCCGAGCTCGGGTTTTAGCATTTTTATCCTGGTCAGACTTGGGCAAATTTTTAGGCCTATTTTTTTGGCTCAATCCTAGAAAACAGACCTAAAATTTTGGCTGGGCCCGGCCCATGAACATCTCTACTTGTAAACTCAAACTTAATTTTTGAAGTCTAAAATAAAAAGCAAATATGTTGATATGTTGATTTCTAACCGCTTTGTTTTTCTTTCCCGATTTCTTAAACCAATTTTTTCTCTCTTGTATTGCTAAATAATTTTTTAGCTCTTTTTCTTTTTTTGTTCTCCTCTTCTACTAAACATAAATCTTTTTTTTCTCTTCAACAGAAATAGATTTTTAGCCGGGGGAGAGAGGTTTATAAAGTGAGTGGCGTTGCTTGATAATGTCACGAGACCAGTTTTTTAAACTGGTGCAACCTAACATGTTAACGAGACCAAAATTATTTAAGTTTTATATTATTTTGATAGAAAAGGCATTATCTTAGAAATCTCTTTCATTTTTTTTTTTGAGGGTTGGGTTATTTTTTATAAAGATTTAGAAGTTTCCCTAACATCTTTTTACTTTTGTTCATGAGTTTCCCTAAAAGGTATTTTATCAATGCCTTACCTTTGAAATGCAAACTAATTTAATATTTTATAATAAAAAATTTAAACTTTATTCAAATTTTATTTATTTATTTATATTTTTTATTAAGATATAAAGTTTGAAAAGCAACAAGAAAGAACAAGTCCAAGAGAAACTGAATCAAATTAATTATTAGAAGAGTGAGCTTTTGAGTATTTATTAAGTAAATTAATACAATTTGGAGGTTGCTATTTATCCATAAATAAATAAAATAGTTTAATTTTAGTTTTGAACTTTGTATATAAAGAAAAAAAATTATTTTATATTTATAAATTTAATTCAACTCATTTTTCGAATTTAATCTAGATACAATAAAACGATCGAATATTTGAGTTTTTTTTTACATTAATATCATTATAGGTTCTTATAATATCGGCTCTTTTTTATATAATACCTAAAATTATCTATAACCCCTCTCCAACCCTTAAATAGGAGAATAATACGTTTGAGTGCATTCGAACTTGCAACCTCCTACACTAACAACAGTGTCGATAGCAATAGAGCTAAAATTTAATCGAATTTTTGGTTTTTTAAAATATTAAATAAAAGAGTTTTGCAAATTAATGGGCAAACCTCAGCTTCCAGCCATTTTCCATACTTTTGAAACTAACACTTATTTAATTATGTTATATTAGCTCAGTTTCCACGTGCTTTTCTAGCCGTCACGCCGACGTTATTTTATTCATGAATGCTAAAACCAATTTTATATTATTTTTATTATAAAATTTAGGGTAAATTACACTAATAGTTACTAAATTTTCAATAATTTTTTTGATCACCCAATAATAAAAAGTTACAAAATAATTATTTAACTATTTAATTTTGTCTATTTTGGTCATTAACGGGCTAACAATGGCAGCTTTTAAAGTTAGTATAATAGTAACTTTTTAACCCTCGATATTTATGCATTGTGTCAATTTAGTCTTAATTCTAGAAAATCTAACTCTCAACGCATTGTGTAATTTAGGTTCTTTTGTAATTTTATTTTTCTTTATGACCCTTTCACCTAAGAAGCTAAAAAAAGATATTTATCATCTAATTTTGATTGAAAATATACAAAAAAAAACTAATATAATAATTTTTATATTTTCCCGTTCTTTTAAAATTAACCGTTAATGTCACACAAAAAAAGAACAAAACGGTAAAAAAAATAGAACAAATTATTATGTAAATGTTGAGGATCAATTTTTTTAGATTCAAGGCTAAATTGACATAATTTATAAATATTAATAGTTAAAATTGTTATTATGCCAATTTAAAAAATTGTCGCTATTAATCCACCGTGAGTGATTATAAAAGTTGTTATTATATTTTTTCCTAATAATTATTTTTTTTTCTCTTGACTTCTTAACCTCTTCCACAGTGAGTGATTTTTTTTAGTAAACAAGTTCTGTTAGGTGCCACTGACCTATTTTGTGCAAAAGCAGTGGCGATGATAATAGTCCGCTATTCGTAAAAGGGTAGTGATACCAATTGTTGCAGTTTTTAGTGTTTTTCTTAGTTGTTTCTTTTAGTTTTATTTTCGAGAAATTTCAAATGAAGTTGAGTCAACCTTATATCTGTCGATTTAGTCTTACGGACTGATTTTATGCATCACCAATGTTGAAGAGTATTTTGGTTATCTTTAGTATTGTCATTGTTAACCAAACTTTATAGTTGGCGGAATTTTGATGATAACAAGACTATGATGTTATTATTAGTAGTTGATCATGTTGATGCATCTTTAATAATTTTTTTTTATATTACCAATTTAATGGTTATTGTTGTGTATATCTATCCTCCATTGGACTTTTTTAACGAATACGGTATTCAACTCTAAGAATGATGAGAATGGGTGGTTTTAAATGTTATTTTCGATTTGGTTTCTTTGATTCAATATTTTTCCTTATTTGTCCTTAACTATTGTTGTTTAATGAATTCCTTTATCACTCTAATTTGTTATCCCTACTAACTTTTACGTTGCCTTTGGATCACTATTTCTTAAAAAAAAGATTAAATTATTAGTAAGTTTACGTATTAGTCACTCTAAAATGATCACTGAATTGTTTGATATAGCCTTCTCAGTTTGCACCTCCTGCACCAATCGAAAACTCTTTCTCCTCTTCTCTTCTACAACTCAATTTTTATATTATAAAATGGCTTTGAACATCACAATTTATGAAGCAAAATCTAAATAACTCTCTTCTCCAATTTTCAACACTGATTGTCAGATCAACTTGAATCTAAGAAATATTCTTTTACTCGTCAACGGATATCAACTCACCGTCCTGATCATCAAATCATCGCTTGAACCGTTTATAAGTATTAACCCACAGTACAGTGACTTAAAAAAAATTCGAATATTTTAATAATTATTTATAATATTTTAAAGTTAAATAACTAAAACGTAAGCTTACACTAACCGAGTATTTATTAAAAATATATGTTGCCCACTTGACATTAAAAAACAAATTTGCTAATTAAAAAAGAAAAAGAAAATTAAAAACACGAGTCAATAAGGATTAAGATCAAGTCCCTATACGTTGTTTCTTTCCACTTGCCCTACTCTTTTAGTCAAAACGATAGAACCCAAAACGCGTCGAAAATTGAAAAACCCCTCTGTGTTTTTTTTGCTTATGGCGGCAACCACACTCCAACTCTCTCTCTCTAACTTTCACCGCCTTCCAAGCAACATCTTCATATGCTTTCCATAGCTAAATGTACGTATATATAACCAACACACCCTCACTCTCTTCAATCACCAAAAATCAATTTTAAAAATCAAAGAAAAAAATCTCTTTTTTTTTGTTGTAATTTCTTGGATTTTCCAATATGGGTTTTGAAGATTCAGATAGGGTATCGAAACCAGTAATGATAAGGGAAGTTTGGTCAGATAATTTGGAATCGGAGTTCGAGTTGATCAGCCAAGTGATCGACGAATACCCATTTATTTCAATGGATACTGAGTTTCCGGGTATAATTTCCGGCCAAAAGTGGACCCCACAAGGCCGTACAACGGTCAGTTCCGACCGGCCGATCATTACAAGGTACTCAAATCTAACGTTGATGCTTTGAATTTGATCCAAGTGGGTCTAACCCTCACCGATTCTTCGGGTAATCTGCCCGGATCCGAAAACGGAACCCGGTTCATCTGGGAATTCAATTTCCGTGATTTCGACGTGGAGCGAGATCCTCACGCGCCGGATTCCATCGAGCTTTTGAGGAGGCAAGGGATTGATTTTGACAAGAATAAGGAAATGGGGATCGACTCGCTTCGGTTCGCTGAGCTGATGATGTCGTCTGGACTCGTGTGTAATGACTCAGTGAGTTGGGTGACATTTCATAGCGCCTATGATTTTGGATATTTGGTTAAGATCCTGACCCGACGAGATTTGCCCGAGAAATTAGACGAGTTTTTGACGATTCTTAAAGTGTTCTTCGGTGACCGAGTTTATGATTTGAAACACATGATGAAGTTTTGTAACAGCTTGTATGGTGGGTTGGACCGAGTTGCTCGGACTTTAGATGTGAACCGGGCGGTTGGGAAATGTCATCAAGCCGGGTCCGATTCTTTGCTGACGTGGCACGCGTTTCAGAAAATGAGAGACTTGTATTTTGTTAACGATGGACCGGAAAAGCATGCCGGAGTATTATTTGGATTAGAGGTTTATTAATTATTTTTTTTGTTAATTACAATGTAAAATTATTCGAAGTATAATTAATTCTATTCAATTTATTGATTTAATTGCAGTCCATTTATGAATCTTTTTTTTTCCTGTTTTAACAGATGTTTAGAAATTAGTAATTTATTTTAACTTACCACATTTAATTATAATATTTTAAAAAAAATTAAGAATTAACTTAATAAATATATGTCTTTCTAAAAAGGAAAGTCTAGGTTTGCCCCTTAAAAGCCAAACATTTAAAAATTATTCAAAATATCATAAATTATTGGAAATTTTAATTTATAGACCTTCTCATCATATTATTTATAATTCCTCTTAATTAAAACAAAACACATCATCTTTAATTTAAAATTTTAACTCAAATATGTGTATGTTTTAAAGAAAATGATGGAACCATAAATAATATGATGCAAAAAGTTCATAAAATAATTTGCCAATTATGGGATTACAAAAATGTATGTAAATCCAAACAACCTGAGTGTACGGATCATATATATTTTTAGAAAAAAAAAACTTAAGTTTAAACTTTAAAAACGAAATCCAAAAACTGTTCAAAACAATGTTAGTTATGTGGTTTATGACAATGCAAGTCAAGGTCAAAACCATCCGAGTCCATGGACCGTACGTTTAGTCATGGCGAGCAAATCCGAGGCTCACTCTGGACATATCTACACCAGAAAAACAGGCTGCAAGGTGGTTCATTGTAACGAAACCAGAAAATTTTTTTGTAGACCAAAAGTAAATTATAAATGTTTGAAGGGATCAAAATGCAATTATACCAATGTACTAACTTATAATCTTATAATTTTCTAGTGACTTTAGAGTAATTGTACCATTTTTGGGCCTCATGTTAGGAGAAAAAGTTTCTTTTCACACAAATATTACATTGTACAAAAGCTGACATAAATGAAAATTACACCAAACAAAACCTCTCTTATGATACAAAGGACGCCCCCACAATGATTTTTAAATATCATCACTCAAAAACATCATTACACCTAAAACAAGTATACATACATATTTATATTGTATATTGAAAATAAATGTAAATAATAATACTCAACATTGCCAACACATTTGAAGAAACCACCCAACTGCTTTTACCTGCCTGTGTCTCAATATACAGGGGGAGAAGAAGCCCAAAATCGAAAGTTCAGCCGCTCGTAACCAACATAAAGCTACGGCGCAAGTAATCTGATTCCCGAACTAGCGTATTTCATATATGGAGAGACAGATTTGGGAATACCTGTATGTGGCTGTATGGTCTATACAGAACACCGAGATCATCTCCTCCAGGTGGTTGCATGAACCCAAATGAGTGCAAAGAAACAATTTGGGAAGGGTATACTACACCCAAGCGAGAGAGCCTCGATCATTTGTTACTTGGGGACGACCTCTAGTGGGTGTAGGAGGTCTGTTAGCATTCAGCTCCTGACTCGTAAAAAACAAAGATTAACATGAGTATTAGAAGCAATGCTTGTAATACAATTAGCAAGGTTTTCAGAACTGGACTGGTAGTCGAACTGGTCAGGCCACCAGTCCAGCCAGTTCAATTAAATAAATCATTAAAAATTCATAAAAAATAAAAATATATATTAAAAATCCAATTCAACCAGCTTAACAGGTTTTTTGCCCAGTTCAACTGGTCTGTACCAGTTCCTAGGTCAACCAGTCCAAAGCCCTTCTCCGGACCGGTACCCTGGCCAGTTTCTGGTCCAACCGGCCCATCCGGTCCGGTTCAAACAACCTTGACAATTAAACCTTGCCAACAAAGAGAGAGGGTGGCACCTGCATCCATGTATCCTCTATATGACGTTCCGATGATGCTTCTGGGGATGTCATTGCAGGGGGTAAAGGATGAATGAGTTTCGGAACTACCACTAGATCTCTACCCAAAACTAAGATTGCACCAGCATTATTAGCGGTACCTGAAAAAGGCAAGTGTGAAGCAGAATTTAAAGGTTTAAAATTGCCTATCAAACTGAAACAGGATATGCATATTAAAGCAGGGTCAGGGACACACCACAATAATTAGTTGCTGAGAAAAGGGTGATTAAATGTCCCTGAGCAAAGCGCTCAAAGCCATCCATAACACACTCATGAGCTCGAACGATCAACTGAAGATCATTGTTATTGCAGAACTCCATGACACGATCAGGCTGCAAAACAGGAAAAACCATTTTCGTAAGATCAACCAGCCACAATTTATGGGTCAACTGCCCATGAAACATGCAGCTACAGAAGACTTCAAATGCTGCAGCTTCAAAGTAACACACTCACCCCGAAAGTAACCAACCCGGGACCTCGAGCGTTCGGTCGCAACCCTTCCACACTATCATTTTCTGTTGGATCAGACCTAGAATAGAAATGGCAGTAAAAGGTAATTGGTAAAACAAAGCAAAGAATCGTATATTTGATGACCAGAACAAAACAGAAACACGGATCAGACCATAATAAATCCATTAGAACAATCGAGCCTGCTTCCATTGTAATAGGACGCTGTAGATTCTCAATCTGTTCCACATGATTTATAGATCGACCAATGCCACCATGCATACAAATGATTTTCTTTTCAATTAGAGCTGCCAGAGGAAGCCAATTGAATAAACGGTTTATGCGATGCCAAGCCCATATTCCATCTCTCTCACCCTGTTACATAGGCCAATCATATTTGTGAATAAATGTTATAGACAGAATGCAGAACAATTTTCTATCACATCTGAGAGAATACCATGCGCTCGATACACTCAATCCGGAAGCCAAAAAGTGCATTGATATCTGCAGCCTCATGATTCCCCCTGATTAAATGTACATTATTGGGATACTCAATCTGTAATGTAGAACAAAATAAAATGAAATTTTGATTCATAACAACTTCAATGGGAAATAAAAGTAAGCGCAAGAAGATTATCAAAGTATCAAAATTCTAAATTTACCTTCAAAGCAAGCAGAAGAGTAATGGTTTCCAAGCTGTGCTGGCCCCGGTCCACATAATCTCCTAAGAAGAGATAATCTATATATCTGATAGTATTTTATACAAAATCAGTATCAAGTAAATAAAATGTTGAGATTGAGAAGAAGATGCCAAAAAGCAGATTACACACAAGAAAACAGTAATTATAGATGTTAAAAAAATGTTAGTTGAAACCCTTTGCCATGTTGTAGATGCACCACCAGCAAAATACTTACGCGATGTCTCCAGCTGTAGAAGGTGACCCATATTCGTCAAAAAGGCGCATAAGATCTCCAAACTGTCCATGTAGATCACCAAAAATCTTAATAGGAGCCTTTAGCTGTAAAACAGTTGGTTCAGCTGCAAATATTCTTTCAGCACTTTCACAAAGATCTGCTATTTCATTACAATCTAAGAAAAACTGTCTACGAACTGGAGGTTTCCAGCCACGGGGCTTCAAAAGGTGTGCAATAACCTGGCATAGACACCATTATGAATTAATGAATTATTTTTTTCAAGATTCTGAAATATCTAACAGGAGCATTGATGCAAAACCAATTCTTGGGAGGAACTTCTATCAGCCATAACTTCATCACCATCTCGGTGACCAATAAGAACTTTTACAACTAGACAATCCGTTGCTTTTCAAACTGCTTCCCCCCCCCCCACATCCCCATCCCCCCCCCCCCCAAAAAAAAAAAAAACACTTCATGAACTTAGGTTGCTGATTAAGAAGCTTAAGGTTGGTATTTTGAGGAGGAAGAAGGGGGGGGCAAAGGTCCTGCATTTACCATTCTAACTTTTCTTTTTTTTGCTTCAGATACATTCAATAATTATCCAAAAACACACATTGCTTTGTCATGCAAAAAGTTAGGGCTATTATTACCTTTTTTGGGACACTACTGATTGACATCTGCCTATCCAATAGTTTCCTTGCAGCAGTTGCATTTTCTGGAGTCCCATAGCTAACCCGTCTGCCTTCATTTTCAAATTGGTCAATAGAAAGCTGTCTGACCATTCCACCTAAAGCTCCACCAGTCTCAGCAGCTACAACAACCTGTTGACATAATGAAACATTTGACACACAGTTATAGGTAACAGAAATGCCAATTTTGACTTGAGAACAGTGTTGTGTAGATAAAAATTTCTGATACTAACAGCTCTATGGTGAAGCCGAACTCCAGGTGGAGCAACATCATTTGATCCAGAAGAATCAGGCATCTTAATCAAGGTAGATGTCGGTTTTCCACTAGGTGTAGCCTCTGCCCCTCGATCCCTATCAGGAAGTTCAACTTCTCCATTAACTTGCCGAGCCTTGGCAGCAGCCAGTGTGGCACTAATAGCCTCAGCTTCAGCAGCTGATGCTTCGACCAAATATTCAACACCTTTGCTCATTCTCCTGCATCGTAAACCACATTGTAGCAGCTATTAGGATTGATTGATGAAGCTTAACCATTCAATAACCATATAACACAACAAACATAAGTGGTAGTTTACCGGGATCCTTGAACCATGGCATTCTCAGTGCTTATGTCAGTATGCATATCCCCGTTTACAGGGGGAGCAACTGGATTTCCCAGCACAACTGCTCCGTCAGGAGCTGCTTCTGGCATTGTTTCCCTTGTTCTTTCATCAACAAATCCATACCTTCCAGCTAAACTCCCTGGATGCACATCAGTGGCTGCAGCTGCAGCAGCAGCATGCGAAGCTGCTGTCGTTGTCTCAGCAGCAGCTAGGTCTTCAGCAACAAGCAAGTCATCAAGCAACACCCCTACAGCATAAATACAAGATATTGTTACACTTAAGATTATCAAGTATCGATTCTCATGATTAGCACAAATACAACAGTGCCTTATCATTAGGCTTCCTCAAAAATGAGTTTGTTCCTTCTACCTTACCAATCTACACCACCAGCCAGAATAATTCACTAACTCAGAAAATAAAAGCAAATAAACTAGGAAGATCATAACTAGGAAGATCATTTTATAAAACAAATGAAGTGAGCCATCCTAAAGGACCAAGTCCAAATCCTATAATGCATCAATCAAATATCACAAATACAATAAGTAATCAGAGATATTAACGATTAAATTATGCATGGGGAAAAACATCTATATTTTTTCAAAATATAAACATCAATGAGCCTTAGTACTTCTAGATTAATCACATAATGAAGTTCTAAAGTGAAACTGTAATTACATATAACAATAAATAGTGGCATATGCATCTAATTGATAAGTAATAACTCTGTGCTCAGGCTAAAAAATTTGGTTATACATATAGTAGAATAAAAGGCTATCTTACCACCACGTAAACCACCATAAATAAATATCAAGTCACCAATAGCTGCAGCAGCATGTCTGCAACGCCTTGTCAACTCAACTGAAGCCTCTCCACCAGCAGCATCAGCACTGTATCTTCCTGTTCTTGGACTTGTAACAACAGATTTTGTATCACACCAAACTCCCGCAGCAGTATCCAACACTACCAACAAGGGAGACAAGTTAGGAAGTTGTAGATATCTATAGTGTTATCTTTGACAACAAATGGCTGAATGCTCAACGCAATAACAATATCAGTTAACATGAATAAACAAATGTAATGAAAAGTTCCTGCTTTTTTACAGAAATTTATACTGCTTGAGTTAAGGTAGTTGAACCATCAAGCAAAAGATGGGTCTTGCAACTTTCTGATAAAGATTATTCAGATAACAAACAACAATGATAATGTCGGTTTGTTACTGATAGATGGGGTATGTTAATGATTTCAGATGTAACTTATCACATGAGAGAGAGAGGAACAGCAAGAAAACTCCAAGTTACATGATTGGAGGATACTGAGATTGGAGAGTGGACAGACAGGTTTAAGAGCTAAGAAAAGTTGCTCCCTACTTTCTACACTACCACTGAGTCATTTTCACATCAAAAAGATTAATCCTTTTGGATAAATTCATAAATTTTGACCAGAAAACTACTTTACACCTAAATATTGTTTGATGCGTACAACTACACCAACAAGCAGCAACATCAAGTGATAAAGAAGTAAAGATACTGGGAAAAAGAAGAATAAAAAATAAGTACCTGCAACACTTGATGAGTCTTCAACCATGCGTCCACCACCAAGTGCCCCACCAGAAACATGGAGCCTTGCATTGACAAAGACCTAGAAACATATCATCTGCATATAATTCATCTAACTAAAGAAGGACTAGATCAATTAATTTATGGGAAAAGGGAAGTGGGCGAAAGAAAAGAAAATCTCACTGCTGCATGTTGATATCTAGGAGATGGTGAGACACCTGGAGCAATTGCCCATTCCCAACGACCATCCCTGTGTTTGGCAAGTCCATATGCACTTGCCAATGGCTGAGAATAGAAGCGAGAAGAAACCATGAAAAGAGAATCTAATGGTGCAAAAGGATATGAACATTTTTAAGAAGACACAATTTACGTGCATCTCAGCTCAAACTTTTAAAATTTCTTCATTGCTATTATTTTCACATTCTTCATGTTGGAATTCCTTAAATTAAGCAGATTTTCTACATTAGTGCTAGGAATTTCCTTGTACTATTAGCCATAATCAAATTACTAATTTTTAGGGATAGGCTAATTTCTAGAGATTATTTCCTTTTTTATTTTTCCTGCTATTCTTTAAAAGGCTGTATTCAGATTAGAAGTAATAAGAGAGAATCATTCTTATTTCAAGAATCATTCTTTAAAAGGCTGTATTCGTAGCTGGTCATCATCCTTCCGAGAACTCTGCTCTTATTTCAAGAGGCCCTCAATCTCAAAGGTTCAAAGATGGAATCGATTCTGGTTCAAAAAGACCATGGTGTAGCCACTGTAATCGGGTTGGGCATACCAAGGAGAAATGCTTCAAACTCCATGGCTATCCTGAAGAAAAAAAAAGAAAGAAAACAAGGCAGCAATGATATCTACTACTGAAGAAGATGCTCAGAATGTTAGGCTAACCAAAACTCAACTTGAGGCTCTTCATAAACTACTCGGGACTCCTACAGCCAGTGGGTCACTAGCTATTCAAGGTACTGCTTTAAATACTACACACGAACCTATCACAACTTCCTGGATACTAGACTCGGGTGCATCCGACCACATGACAGGTAATCTAAGTTTGTTTCACACCTATTTACCTTGTCATGATCACTCTTGGATTCGCATAGCTGATGGATCTTACTCGCCGGTGGCTGGAATGGGGACAGTGAGACTTACTGAAAATTTTTCCCTTGATAAAGTTTGACATGTTCCAAATCTTTACTGTAATTTACTCTCAATTAGCAAGCTTACCAAGGATGAAAAAGTACTTGCTGAATTTTCTGCTTTCGGTTGTGTGGTTCAGGAACAGGAATCGGGGAAGATGATTGGCACTGCTAAAGTTAATGATGGCTTATATGTTTGGAACAAAAACAGTTCAAAAGAAGGGATGGCCTTATCTACATCAAAAGATGATTCTATCATGCTATGGCATCGTAGACTAGGACACCCGAATTTCATGTACTTGAAGAAACTGTTTCCTCTACT
This sequence comes from Gossypium hirsutum, assembly GCF_007990345.1. Taxonomy (NCBI): domain Eukaryota; kingdom Viridiplantae; phylum Streptophyta; class Magnoliopsida; order Malvales; family Malvaceae; genus Gossypium; species Gossypium hirsutum. Next base: position 924,794 of record NC_053431.1, read on the forward strand.
ATTTCTAAATAAGAAAATTAGTTCATTGAACTATGAAGTTTGCCAACTGTCTAAACACACTTGTGTCCCTTATCCTTTGAAACCTTATGTTCAATCTCAACCTTTCTCTTTAATTCACAGCGATCCATGGGGAGCCAGTCGAGTAAAAAACATCACAGGGGCTAGGTGGTTCATAACTTTCATTGATGACCACACTAGAGTTTGTTGGGTCTATCTCCTTAAAGAAAAATCCGAAGTCTCTAGAGTCTTCAAAAATTTTCATTCAATGATTCGAACTCAGTTCAATTCAAATATTCACACCCTTAGAACTGATAATGGGAGAGAGTACTTTAATTCTATCCTAAGTCCTTATCTTTCTGAGAAAGGAATCATACATCAAAGTTCTTGTCCTGACACCCCTCAACAAAACGGGGTTTCCGAGAGGAAAAACAGACACCTTGTAGCCGTGGCTCGTGCCCTTATGTTTACTATGGGTGTACCAAAGTATTTATGGGGAGAAGCTGTCCTCACTGCTTGTTATCTTATAAACCGACTCCCATCAAAGGTATTAAACTTTCAAACACCTTTACATACTTTTCAAAAAAAATTCCCTTGTTTCGTGTTCCTAATCTCCCAACCAAAACATTTGGTTGCAAAGCATTTGTCCACAACCATCAACCTAACCGATCTAAACTTGATCCTAGAGCTCACACTTGTGTCTTTATTGGTTACTCACCTGCACAAAAAGGGTACAAGTGCTACTCTCCAACCTTACACCGGATGTTTGTGTCCCTTGATGTTACTTTCTTCGAAAACGAGCCAAATTTTTCAGCCTCTCATCTTCAGGGGAGATACTTAGTGAAGATGAGACCTTAAGCAATCTTCTCATTATACCTCAAGACTCTATCAGCCCTACCACAACTACAAAACCTGCTGAAAATCCTACAGCCACTGTTATTCCTGTTTTGGAACTTGTTTTTCCTATCTCCACTGTTCAGCAACAAGAAACAAGGGTGATTAATCATACTAATGAAGAAAAACAGCCCACTCATTCTGAAAAACAACAAAAAACTCAGGGACTTCGTGTATACTCTTGGAGACATCAGCTGCCTGAGACCGAAACAGCAGTGCCTATGCCATCTTTACCCGAGGACTGTCCTGAGGAAGAAGTTTCACCTCCTTCATCTTCCATCCATCTTCCAATTGCAGTAAGAAAGGGCACTAGGAGCTGCACTCAACATCCCATTTCTCGGTTTGTATCCTATGGAAACTTGTCTAAATCCTACAATGCCTTTGTTTCTAATGTTGACTCTGTAGAAACTCCAAAGAACATAGACAAGACTCCTATGGAACCCAACCTTAAATTAGGAACTGATAAGGATGGAGAAGAAGTAGACAGGGGGAGATATCAACGGGAGAAACATTTGGAAGCTGCGTACAGGATATTGAGATACTTAAAAGGGACTCCTGGTAAGGGGTTGCATTTCAAGAAAAATGTTCGAAGAAATTATGGGCAAGCTGGGTTTGATTCACATCTACACTCCAGCTTGAGGGGGAGTGTTGGAATTACTTAAATTAAGCAGATTTTCTACATTAGTGCTAGGAATTTCCTTGTACTATTAGCCATAATCAAATTACTAATTTTTAGGGATAGGCTAATTTCTAGAGATTATTTCCTTTTTTATTTTTCCTGCTATTCTTTAAAAGGCTGTATTCAGATTAGAAGTAATAAGAGAGAATCATTCTTCTTCCTAAAACTTGTTCACTTCACAATTCTTTAGAATGCCCCAGTCTCCCTACATACACAGATAAAATGTACATGCAAAAGTATGGACATTTATTCAGATTATTTTAACTTCTCCCCAACTGAACAAGGAAAAATTACCCAAAAGCACTAATAATTGACAAGATAAAACTACAGGATATGAAGTCTTCTGCCATATTGTTCAGGAAACTAAAAATTTTAAGGAAAAAGCAAACAAACTATGCACTTATTTACTAAATCTAGACACCACATAATGCGGACTTCAAAACTCACCACACTGTTCGCATCCCTCCCTCCACAGAGCAGAAGAAGACCATCTGAGCGTGCACTTGCAGTGGCATACCTAGTTAAACATAAATGGCCAACAAGGAATTAGCTTACAATCACCTTGCTAAACCATCATAATATATAAAAATATACAACAATAATCAAATAGGAAGCAAACTTGGCACCACCATTTCTGAAAGCATAAGCAAGACTGAGCTTTAAGCCTTTAACATAAAATATCATGTAAAAACTATAAAACTCAATAAGCTATGACGGAAGAAATACAAATATATACATTAATAATCATCGCACCCAACCACATGGAGAGTGAAAGGTAGGCATATATTGGATCAAAAAGAAGACAGTAACTTTTGTTCATATCATGCATACTGCTCCTTCTAACAGACCAAAACTAAGAAAATAGAACAGACTGTCTGTGTAATCTAAGATTGGGGTTGACAGAAGAAAAGCAGTCAGTTCTACATGCATGCGTGCATTTGTGCGTGAGAGAGAGAGATTACATGCATGGAGGAGGGCCTTCCCCTTCAGGTTCCAATTTACGCCATTCATAAGGCTTGGCAGCAGTATCCAGGGCCCATACATCAGCTAAAGGTCGTTTTCCTAGAAATGATGCACCAAAAATTTTCAGCAAATAATTCAATAGAAAATTTTCTGATAATCTTGTAAATATAACAGAAACTGAACAGATACTTACCATCATTTCCACCAATCGCCATGAGAAACCTTTGTCCCACCAAAGCCATCACATGTCCATAGCGTGGCCCTGGCCCAGGGCCTTGAACAACAACCCTGAAATATCATTTAAAATTCATATTAATAGACCAATCTTAACAATATAAATAAGGTGAAAGCACAAGCATTGCTCAGGGTCAAACCTATGCCACCGTGGCCGTGGCTGTGTGAGGTCAAGAACGTGAAGATCCTCAGCAGACAAACCAGCTGGACCAATTCCACCCTGAGTTGAAAAGAATAAAGGAAAAAAGATCCATGTCATGAATGACTTACTGCAGGGGGAAGAAGTTCAACAAAATAATATGGTAAACAGAGAAAAGATATACTAAAAATTGTTGCGCGGCGTGCTAACCTGAATAACAACCATAGTTCCCACAGCAGTTGCCACATGCGCTGCCCTTGGTGTAGGTGGCTCCCCAAAGGGTGTGATCCTGTGAAATTAATAAGATGATAAGCCAAGAAGAATTTAGGGGAGGTAAAACAGCAGAAAGGAACCCTTAATCTTAGGCTTACCTAGACCACTTATTAGTTAACACATCATAACAGTGCACATCAGCAGTGGCACCAGCTAGTCCTGCAAAAAAAAAAAAAACCATATGAACGTCATCCAACAACATAGACAAAGGTCGTAAGAATTAACTGGTTCAAAGGGGAGAGGGGGCAATAACAACAAGCCTTGAAATGCCATATGTTACAAACAGATTTCTAGAGGGTCCTAAAGAAAAAATCAAGCCAAAAAATGTCCTAGTTATGAATTATCACTTGAAACCAATCAAACGTTATTAAGTTTTACACCATAAACGTAAAACAAACAAAGAGACAATGAAAAATGAAACCCGATGTAATCAACTTCAAAACATGAAAGATGCTACCATAGCAAATGCCAATAGCTCATGACTATTTCAATTATAGAAGCATTAATCATAGCAGCAGAAAGACATAGGTTGTTTTTTAATCCAAGAAAACCTTTTTATTTTAAACTAGAACTGTAAGCTGAAAAAAGATATATCTCATATGGGTAGTTTCCACTTTACTACGAAACTAGGTCAGATTAAAAAATTCAATTCAAATTAGCAACATAAAGCATCTTTGAAGAGAACATTTGCTATTTATATCAATTGCACTTCTAGTTCTACCAGAAAAGCCTTCTCTGGAGTCACTGGAGTAAAAAAGGTTTCGGAAGAGGGTTCAAAACTCCAGAATAAACAACTGAATTTAGTAGCACCATAACAAATACTGAAACATCCAAAATTCAAGAAGACAGAAGTTACGTCACTTCTAGTCAGCCACTATGTAAGACAAAATGAAATTCATTTTGCTTGCACCAGGAGAAAAATAAAATCCGTTTTGAATTGAACAAAACCAAGTACACCTAAAGTTAATATGCCACCTCCAAAATTCAAGCTACAGCAGCAATAAAATTCAGTTAACTTAGTATTCAACAAGGAAGAACCTAAAAGACAATTATATTATTTCATCTCTTGTTCCAAAAAAGGTCTGCCTTCTACTTGCATTGGCACACCCTACCTCTTTAGAGTTTTCACTTTTCTAGAAATAACTGATTTACTCTTTAATGTAGTTGCTCCTTAACTAATCCAATTTAAAAAGAAGACAGGTATATACATTAATACAAACAGAAAAGATGCAATTAGGTTGGCCTTCCATTAAGCTATGGTTTCTCATCAAATATATGAACCTTTGAAGCTACAATTTCTGGATTTAAAGAATATGCATCTTAGATTCCCTAGGTTCTCGCACACATATATCAGCATCTATACCCAAAAAAAATTTGGATCTTAAATCACTTAAACGACAGTTAAGCAAAGATCAAATTGAAATGAAAGAAAATAAGTACTGATGCCAGCGCTTCCAGCTGATGATGGAGTCCCGGAAGCAGCAGAATTCCCTTCCAGTGCCGTAGCACCACCAAACAGAATCAACCTAGGCCCAATATAACCAGGCGTCCCTTCTTCCCCTACAGCTGCCACAGCCGTTAGGGTATGCCCACACCTAGGACCAGGGCCATCTTCTTTCTTCTCTATAATAGCATCCACCACTGAATAAGGAGGCGCACACCTCGGCCCCGCCACCGTCGTTTGAGCCTGTCCTTGACCATCAGATGCAGCTGGTACAGCCTGTTGTTGCGCCGGAGAAGACAGAGATCCACCAGGTCCTGACGACGAATCCTGGTTCTCTAATTGCTGATTTTGCTGTTGTGGCTCCCTCTCCATCGGCGCCGTTAATTGCGACCCTCCACTGTGATTCTGACCAGTCTCCGGCACCATCGACGAGTCCACATCCATTTCCTTTAACGTTCCCTAATTAAGCCCTAAGTTCAAGAAATCGTAAACAAATTTATAAGCAGCTTATCTTTCCTTTTAACGCTAGTGCTCCTTCATTGATCATGCAAGCTTGAGCTCACTGCTTGACTTTTCTACTTAACCTACAGCGCCTTAATTGAATGGCAATGAAGTAGTTTACAAAAGCAATTGAAATTGAAAGCCGAAGAAGAAAAAAAAACAAGCCCTACTTCTTTGAATCTTCGCCAATAGCTTTCACTGCCGGCTAAAAGAATCTCTAATTAGGGCAAATCGAGATCGGCTCGGCTAAAATCAAATCAAATTCGCATCTCCGATCAACATTTTCTAAAAACCCTAGCTCAGATCGTGAATTAACCACCTCCTAAGAAAATACGATAAAACTTTCCGGGGAAAATTTAATTTTCTTTTCCAAGAACAAAAAAAAATAAGAAAGAGAAAAAAAAATAAGGGAAATTCTCTTTTTCGTTCGTCTTTTTTCCCTTTCCCCTTTATCTCTCTCCCTGTAAATATTGAAGCCGTCAACGAATTAGAAAGGGAAATTTTAACGAAATGGAGACAGTCTCAAAGCATTTAAGCAGCAAAATTTTAATAAAAAATGAAAAAAAATATTTTAAAAAATCCTAAACTATTTCATTTTTATAAATAAATTTCTCTCTTTTATTATGGATAGATAAGTATTTTTTTTAGTAAATTTATATTTTAGTTATTTAATTTTAAAAAGTTATAACATGATAATTGAGTTATTTGAAATTTTTTGTTTAATTTATTAAATTATTTAAATTTTTTTATTTAAGTTAATAGAATTTTTTTAAGTTCGGCTAGTGAGTTTGAAGCGGTAATTCAATGATTAGTACAGTAGATTAGTACCGATCGAGTAGAAGAACATATCTTAAATCCAAGTCGATCTAATGCTCAATGTCAGAGATCAAAAAAGAAAGTTGTTTAAATATTAATTCGTAAATTTGTCATGTTCAAAGTTATTTTTATGAAATTAAATTTTTAAATAGTAGAATAGAGGGGAAAAGAGGACTTTCAGTTGATTTAAAAAGTGCGAACAGCAAAGGCAATATAACTGTGATGTGAACAACCTATTGACTTAAATGAAAATTTTCGAATAGTTCCTTACAATTTTATAACTTTACGAAGTTGAGTGACTAATATATAAATTTATTAATAGTTTAATGACCTTAAGTGTAGTTTACCCAAAAAATTATGATAGAAAAGCTTAATTCTTTTTTAATTAAAAATTAAAAATAAAAATATTCATATTTTTTAAAACCATCAAAAAGAAATTTTTTTTTCTCATATTTTTAATAATTTTTAATTATATTTCACTTAATTATAAAAAATTTACTGGGATAATGACTTGTTTAGGCTCTCCTTATCCCAAGCTTAAGAAAGTGACCCTTTTACATTTAAAGTGGCACTAAGAAAAAGCGCGTGGGTCAATGATGTAAAATATTGCATTATCGTGTCAAAATAGGTTTAAATCCAAAATTCACCTTTAAACTATACCACTTTTTCATTTAGGTACTTAACTTTTTTTTCAGGGTTAATATCTACAGAGGTGCTTGAACTTGACAACTTATACCTAGTTGGTATTTTTTTGGATCTAATTAGTTCCTAAGCTTGAAAACAGCAAGCCAACTTGGTGCTTCTTTTATCTACCTGAATAACACTATTAACAACCGTTGATGTGGCATTGATGGCCAATAGCATGATGAGATGTGACAAACTCACATTTTGACATATGATGAAAAATTAAAAATATTTAAACTTTATAAAAAATAATTTTGTCACGTGTCAAGATGTGAGGTTGCTACATGTCACAATGTTATTCGCCAATGCCATATCGGTGAATTTTTTACAGTGTTAGTTAGGGATCTAAAAAAGAGTAACAATTTGACTTACCATTTCTAGTTTAGGTACCAGTTAAGTTTTAAAAAATTAGGTACCAAGTAAATATAAATTGTCAAGTTTCGGTACCTCTATATATATTAATATTTTTTTACATTTTTTATAATTTTCACTAATTATTAATGTGGCAATATGCCATGTTGACATCAATTAGTGTCAATTTTGTTAATAACATGAGCTAAATTGTGTAAGAAATGATAGTTTAAGTATTAAAATAGAAAAAAAATGTTTAGGTGTTAAAATGGAGAGATAAGTATAGCTCGGGAGCCAAAGTGAGCATTAAGCCAAAAATGAATGAAGAAGAAAAAAGAGGTTTATATGTGTAAAAATGAAAAATAGATGATTTAATATTATATACCAACCCTCTTGCATAACTTGTACTCGATTTATTATATGATTTAGGGCCTCTTTAGATGGACGGTGCTATGTTTGACATAATGCCTAAAATTAGGCATAGTATTTTTCCAACTTATAAATAGGAGAATAATATGTTTTCAGTGCATCTGAACCCACATCTTCCTGTATTGGCAATAATGCCCAGCCAATCAAACTAAGACTCAATTGGCATGGTTAACATAGTTAATTATAATGTAATTTGTAAAGTTTAGAGGTATTGATGGGTTGGACTTAAGCATGATACTAACACATTTTACATTTGTCTAAGTTCAGCTTGAGATATAGGCCTATAAATTTATCCAAACCTGTCTATATTTGTAAATGGTTAACTTAAGCTCATTTTAGGCTCGCTCATATGCTCTTTTAATTTTTTTCAAAAGTATTTATATTTTTAATTAATATTTAATATTTTTATATATTATTCGTTTATTAAAATTTTATATATAGTAATCTTAACAATTTTTTTAATATTTACATTATATATTACTTTAGATTTTATTTTTATACATTATAAATGAAATATTATATTATAAACATTGAAAATGAGTTAAATCAGGCTTAAAGTTTAAATATTTAAATTCAAGCTCGGCCCATATTTTAAATAAGATTAATTTTTTATCCAAGTCTATTTTTCGAGTCCTAATATTTTCTGACAAACACTCTTAAATTTTGATTGGGCCTTTGGACTTAGACAGATAACCTAACACATGAATAAATCTAGTAATTTTTTAAATTATTTGCTCTATAACATTTATACACATATAACATAATTTATGTAATTTAAATATGTATTGTAACCAGAACTGTGACATAATATGATATAATTAATCATATTGTAAATTTTTAACAATAATATATTTTTTACTAATAATAATGTAATAATTAATAAGAAAAATTAATATTTACTTGTCAAAACAAATATTGAAAGAATGATGAAAATAACACCCCACTGGATAACTACGTTTTAAAAGCATAGATGAGAGAATATTATTAGAATAATAGCTGAATGTGACTTTCTGAAGCTGAAGGATGTTGATAGAATAGAGATATATGCTAAATTTAAAATAAAATTAGGGATTTAGGTTATTTTTGTTAGGGAAATAGGTTGATTTTGGAGAGAAAAGGTAAAAACATGCGTGTAAGACATGTTTTTAGGTGATGTGGAGGAGAGAGGATGAAAATGCATCCTACTGAGCACGTTAGGTTGAAATTTTGAGAGATTAGGATAGAAAATTAAGAATAAAAATATTGAGATAATAGATGAATAAGATTGAATGAAAAAATTTGAAAATGAATGGGATATATATAAGAAAAGATAGACATTGTTGGGTTGAAAAAAGGCACAGTTTGTATATATTAAAACCGATTTTGGGATAGGGCAAGGCCACGTGGCGAAAACGCGTCCAGTAGGGCGAATATATCTTTTTATTTATTCTTTCAAGCTCCTATCACATTTTGCTTGCCTTTTCCCGACCTCATTCTTTTGCGACGGTCTCCTTTCAAGCATTTTGTTTTTAATTTATCTTTTATCGACGTTTTGTATTTTATTCGCCATTCCTTTAATAAAATCATATTTATTAAAAAAAACTCGACTACTAAGTTTTGAAAGATGATTTAGTTAAAAAATTTCTTGCAATTATCCACTTTGACACGGTTTAGGATTTTGTTTTATTTGTAAATATATCTACTCATGCGTAGACTCTAGTGTTCTTTGATACCAATGATAAAGATGAGTGCAGAACAGGATTGTAAAATTGTCAAGTTTCAAATTTGACCTAGAGTTCTAGTCGAATGAAGGAAAACTCGTTTGACACAACTTGAAACGTAAACAAATCTTAATTAGATTTAATAATTAAAAGGTAGCAATTAAAATAAATAATTAAGATAATAAAAAAAGAACAGTTAAATAAATCAAAGGTTTGAACAATTTAACAAGAATAATATAGTAGAAAGAATAAAATAAAGAAGATAGGTGAAAAACATGAAAAGTGACGTGTAAAAGTCCTAAGAAGCCCTGGAAACTAGATGAATTACAACTTCCTTCAGCTCTAATTTTCCTATCAAGAAAGAAAACTTGACAACAAAAAGCTTAAAAACGATCGCACAATCTAAAAATATTGTTAAGACTCTTCTAAAAGAAAATTTAAAAGAATTTCATAGAATAAAAACTCAAAGAGAATTTTATTAACTCAAAGTAAATATTGAATGAATTTATTAAATTGTGTACAACAAAGAGGTATATTGAAATTCTAGTTAATCTAAACAACAAGTAGTTTTAAACCAAATTTTATTATTGACATAAAACTACTAAATAACTTAAAATTTATCCAAAATTCAAAATAAATAAACAATCAAATAATAAAACTTAATAAATATTGTACTCATATATAATAAAAATAAAGTTTAAAAATTGAACCCAATTAAACTCGAATTAAAAAAGCTTGAAACTCATAATTTTCGTAATAATCCCATTCAGAAATTCTGCTCACTCAGTATTCACTAAAATAGTCATAACTTGAGTTCCTGAACTCAAAATCGAGTTATTCAAAGTGCGTTGGGAAACTAAGAAATAGATCTTCAATCAATAACAATACATATTGACCTAGAAATGTCGAGATCCCTTTCAAAAATGCACCGCGAGTCAATTGACTATAACATGGCTAGGCATGTGGTCTTAATTAGGGTCGTGTAACGTCTAAAGCTTGTCAACATCTTCCACAAGGGCTTGTCATCACGAATTGAGATTTCAAGTCCACAAACAAAATTGGTCATTTCTAATTCATCCTTGCTCCGTATTAAACTTCAAAGTCCATCATCTTGGATCTTCAACTTTTCTTCTCGAAATTTCTTCGTGATATAGTTTTGAACGAAAAGTTGAGTTTTGACTTCAACTGTGTGGATTCGGATCTCGTGTTTTGACCTTAAGAGAAACTAAGCCCGTCGAGTCTAAAGACTCATATCAATTAAAATTTATGGTTTTATATTATTATAATATAATATTTATTATAACAGTGTATGTATAATATATATTTACGTAATATGACATTTCAATTTACAATTGAATTAGGTTTTTTATTTATTTATAATTTACATCCTCCAACTACATACAAATAAGAAAGGGTGTCTAATTGTTCATACGCCTAGCCTTTCCATATAACGACTTCAAATAATACAAATGTATTATCGAATCCTTCTCTCTAGAATCATTTACATAAATCTTTTATTCTAGAGTGTTCGAGAACCTTCGGATTGGTATAGTTGGATCTTTATCTCTAGAATCATCTATACAATTATTTTTATTAAAGAGTGTTCTAGAGCTTCTGGATTGATTTTACAAACTTTTGTCCCGTTTTGCAGACTTTTGAACTCATTTAGGGCTTTCATACACATTTCGAAACCTCCTACCACATTTGTGAAACTTTCAAACCTTTCTTTCTCGAAAGCATTACATTCTAAGCCTATCACACATAAAAGGTCCTCCCCGTGCCCTTTTGCGTACGTCATCCATCCATGCCCAGTGAGGCCTCTGTCGACATTTGGTTTTAGTCAAACCATTTAATTATTCAACTTTAATTTGACATGATTTAATCTATTTACTTTCATAATATCATTATTTTTGTAGATCATATATATTGCATGTAAATATACGCGATGTTTTATTTCTTTATTTAAAATTTTTTAAAATTTTATATTGCGGATATAATTAATAATTATTAAGATTGTCAAGATACATATAATATTTTATAAAAGAAAATAAATTATAAATAAAATAATTGTATAATATTAATAATTTGTATATGTAGAATATTTAAACTATGCACATGCGCTCACCTATCTAAAATCGATGTAAATAAATTAGTTACCTTAAATACGATGATATATATAAAAACAAAAATATGATATAATTATTTGAATATATATTACATATTTTTTAAAAAGTAGACTATATGGTTGATTGACTCTTAGTTTGATTGGCATCGTTATTTTTATTAGTACAGGAGAATGTGAGTTTAAGTGTATTGAAACGCATTATCTTCCAAATCAATTTTTTTAACTAATGTACTTTAATCTATTTATTTATTTTTTTAAAAATTATAAAATTATTAAAAGATATAAATACCATTATAATAAATTTTATTGTTTTTAAAAATTTTGGTTTTTAATCTTTTGCAACTGCATTTTGTATCGGATTAACCCATAACCTCAACCCAATGAGGAACTTTATAAGTAGAATAAGATGATTACAAAATATTTCATGTGTATCCCTTTCCATTCTGACATACAAATAACATTATTATAAAAAGTAGAGTAATTAAACTATGGCTTAATTGATCATTTGATACTTGAATTTGACATTTTTTTTAAATTTTTTTTGTCGAATTTAGTATTTAAATGTGACAACAATTATATATTTTGGTATGGAAAGACAACAATGTTAAATTTTTAGTATTTAATTCGGATTTTAGGGTTAATTTAAAGAAACTTAATTGCTAATATTATTAGGTTTGATTTTTTCAGGATTTTGTTAATATAATAAATTTAATGTTAACCATGAATTTGTTTAGTTTTGCATTTAATTTGTTAAATGCAATCTGATGGATATTATTTAACTCAGGTTATAAGGTTGATTTGATGAAAATTAATTCCTAATATTATTAGCTAATTATGAATTTTTATCAAAGCCACTCTAAAACTTAAATTAAAAAGTCGTGCTCTCTTAGCTTTAGCTAGAGCTTGGACAAGGTCTTTATATACTAAAGGAGTGTCTGGAAATTGGGCTTGTAGATCCATGACTAAGGAGTGTCTTATTCATGGAAGGGTTAATGTGAATGTTGATGACTCGATGTTGAATTCTAGACCAAAAGCGGCCATAGGTGGAGTAGTGAAAGGGATGAATGGAAGTTGGATAGGGGTTTTGAAACGGTGGTAGGATTGTCAGATATTTTTCAAGTTGAAATTTGAGTATTACTTGAAGGTTTAAAGTATGCTTGGGCATAAGGGTACAGGCAATTGGAAATTGAGAGTGATAATTCTTTGCTAATTGTCGTTACACAAAATCGGTTAGCAGTAACCAATAATTACAACGAAGTCAGGCTTATTCAAGACTAGTGTTTTAAGGATTGAGAAGTAAAATTTTGATAAATCTTAAAAGAAAATAACAGAGTGGCAGATCATATCGCTAAAGAAGCTCGAGGCGAAATGGAACAATTGATTATTTATAAGGAACCATAGGGTATTGTGAGAGATTCATTGGATGGTGATATCCATTCACTATGTGTCTATTGCTTGAAGGAGATTCGTACTTATATAACTTTAGCTTAAGGCCATATCATTTTATTTACCAAAAAGGACCTATTAAAAGTTAGCATTGTTATCTTTAAGTACCAAAATGTATAACTTTTGTTGCATTAGAAAAGAGTGTGAAACTTAACTATTAAACTATGCATTAAGTCTTAAATTATATCAAAATTAAAATAAAAGATTTAAATTTCAAATATCAACATAATAAAGGGACTAAAACCAAAATTAAACCGAAAATAAATAAAAGAAGCCGACGATGCCTCGGTGTAATTTCATCGAAGCTTAGCAAAATTTCTTTCAATTCCTTGGCCTCTATTCTTGTTTGGTGGGCGACCCTCTCTGTCTTTCTCTTTAAATACACCAAAATCCAGAATAAAACCCAACTTCCCACTTTTAAATTTTTTCTAGAACTTTTAATTTTTTAATTTTTTTACTTTTAAAACCAATTCAGACTTGTTTATATATTCTCATATTTGTTTTTTTAAAGTAATTTATTAAATTTGATCTGATAATTGTTCTGTTTTCTGAAATTAAAAATCGACAAAGATGTTCAACGGAATGATGGATCCTGAGTTGTTAAGGATCGCTCAGGAACAGATGAGTCGTATGTCACCAGCTGAGTTATCCAGGATCCAACAACAGGTTCAATTTTGTTATTAATTTTTTTAGTTGAATTTTGTTTTGATCAGAATTACAAAACCCCATGTAGGATTTAGTGAATTTGATGTATTTTTCGATCTGGGTATTTTAGTTTTTTGGAATTTATGTTGGGTTTTGGTTTTGATTTTATTTTTGATTGCTTAGGGATATACAATGTTTATATTTGCACATTTATATGATGTTCTATCTTCGAGCTTAAATTGCACGTTTTTAATGGAATCAATCGTTTTTTTTTTTTGGTTTTCTGGTGCAAAATTAACTAATCTGCTATTTTATCTGTATTTCTTGAATTTCTTCAAGAATTGGGATTGGGGAATAAAATTAATTTAGCTCATAATTCGTTAGGTTGAGTAATTAGTAATTGATTTTTAGCTGAACCAGTATAATCATTAGGCCTGTATATTTCACACATGAAAAGAGCTGAAATTGAAGAAGTAATCAGTTTATACTTTGCACTTGAGTATGCAACATTAATGGTTGCTTTTGTTGTGGATTCAACGGCATTGCAGATGATGTCTAATCCTGACTTGATGAGAATGGCCTCAGAAAGCATGAAGAACATGAGGCCAGAAGACTTGAGACAAGCTGCAGAACAGTTAAAGCACACTCGGCCTGAGGATATGGCGGAGATTGGTGAGAAAATGGCCAATGCATCGCCTGAAGGGATAGCTGCATTGCGAGCACGGGCTGATGCTCAGATCAGTTATGAATTAAGTGCAGCTGAGATGTTGAAGAATCAAGTGAGTTTTTGCCACCCAAAATCACATCATTGGTGCTGGTATTTTCACAAGATCAGATAGATAAAAATATATTTTTTAGTACATAGTTTTTAAAGAATGTGATCAGTTCACCATAGGAGCCTTGGAGCTCATAAAAAGAGCTGCAATACTCAAAGTCTTAAGTTATTGAACACAATATAAAAGCTTTGATGAGATATTATCATACTAATCGGTTGTCTTAAACCATTAAGTTGCATAACTTAAACATCAGTCAAAATATGAATACGAGTTGTATGTAAAAAGTACCATATCATTGTGTTAATCTTTAATATGTAACTATGACTCATTTGTGGAGGCAATTCTTTGCTAGAGATGTACCACTTGCAATTTGTTGTAGAACAAAACAAGACTGTCAACTGCTATTTAAGTATGTATCTAAATAACATCTGTCATATATATACACATATATAGTGGAATAAAGTAAAACTCTGACTTTCCAGAAACTATAGGTATTATAATTGTTAACTTCCTACATTGAATCTTAAGAGCTTTTCACCATGGAAGTCTTTTCAAATAAGAGTGTCTGTTAATCTTCGTCCTTAATCAAAACTTTAACCTTAATTATGGTCTGCTCTTGTTACGGTTTTGGTTTTAGTTACCATTAACCCTTATTGACTGGCATCTGACTGAATAAATGTCTATTTCAATTTTTCCAGGGGAATGAGTTTCATAAGCAAGGGAAGTTCAATAACGCCTCTGAGAAATATTTGCTTGTAAGGCAGCGATCTTATATCTTTGGTCTTTTTCTTTCTTTCTTTCTTCTTTTGTCTTTTTGGAAAGAGAAAAATGATTTCAACTTTGCACATAGTGTTTTTTTTTCCCTATTATGGGAAAATTTCTTGCTGCTTATTTTTATTTTTTAAATTTTATCACATTTTGTTTGTATTTTCTTCTCATATTAATTAAAACAATCATTTCCTCTTTCACAATCTCAGGCAAAGAAAAACCTGAAAGGAATTCCATCTGCAAAAGGAAAAACACTTTTGCTGGCATGCTCACTTAATCTCATGTCATGTTATTTGAAAACAAGGCAATATGTCGAGTGCGTAAAAGAAGGTTCTGAGGTATGAAGACTCAATGTTCTTCTTTATTGTCAATTTTTTTGGTACAATAGCTTTTGTCATAAATTATATCCTCGACTTGTACCCCATCCCAAGATAATGACATAAAATTATTTAATACCAATAGACTAGGCTACTAGTTTAATAAACAAATATATCAATAGTTTTCTAATTAGCGTTTGATTCTTTGTGATCTTGTATCTTCTTCTGGCTAAAATTATATTTTTATTTACAGGTTTTGTCTTATGATGCAAAGAACGTTAAAGCTCTTTACCGAAGAGGTCAAGCTTATAAAGAACTAGGTCAATTTGATGTGAGTTCTGTATGCATAACGGTTTTGCCAATGGTTGATGAATTGCATTTCTAGCATGTGTTCATATTCTCAATATCTGCTTGTGTTCTTTTGCTTTTGCTGATAACCTTTCTGAAAATAATAGGATGCTGTCTCGGACTTGAGAAATGCACATGAAGTTTCACCTGATGATGAAACAATCGCAGATGTCTTGAGGTATGAAATATTTTTTACTTAAGATTGTGGAAACATGGCATAAGTTTTTGTCAGCTGTTTTCATATTTGATGTTAGTTTATGCACCAACATCAGCCCGTCATGACCATCCTTGGTTAGGATGTGATAGATATATTGTGTTGACACTTGGTGTTTAGATACTCCTGGTATGCTGCTTAGTTATTAACCATTATTGATAAAATTGATGAGAACACACTTTTTTCTTGAATGCTTCATGGTAATTAGTGGTATCAATTGTTGATGCAGAGATGCTGAGGAAAGATTGGCTAGAGAAGGCAGTCATCAAGCACCCCGGGGTAAGTTCATTGTCGTTAGTTTTGCATTTTTTGGTGGCTACTATCTCTCTTATATCTCTTTGATGTTTACACTTCTGTTTTTCTCCTTATTTCACAGGAGTGGTAATTGAAGAAATAACTGAAGAAACTTTAACCACCTCTCCTGCTACTCTTCAAAGTTCATCTACTGAACATTCATCGAAACAGCCACGAGAAAGTACTGGAATCGCTAAGAGTGAGAATGAGAAAAAAGTTGCGGACTTGAGAACCAATTCTGAGTGTTTACAGGCTTTAAAGGAGGATCCAGAGGCACTCAGGTTTGTTCCATTATCACAAAATCACCTGTTAGGTGATATTCATTTGCTTAGTCTGGTAATATCATATTCTATCTTCCATGAGTGGATTATGTCGAATATATAAAAACGACTTCAATGTTGACTTAATGAACTGAACATTCAGAAACTTAAAGATCATTTATATGGAGCTTTACTCACATTGACATCGGGGCTATATATCAGTTATAAGTGTAGAAAGATATGTTTTCCTGCAAAAGCTTATCGGGTCTCTCTCTCTTAATTCCTCCTTTTTTTC
This sequence comes from Gossypium hirsutum, assembly GCF_007990345.1. Lineage (NCBI taxonomy): Eukaryota > Viridiplantae > Streptophyta > Magnoliopsida > Malvales > Malvaceae > Gossypium > Gossypium hirsutum. Next base: position 941,386 of record NC_053431.1, read on the forward strand.
GGTAATGAAATCTGTGCAGTATATGTTTATTGTAGTCACAATGATACTTGTGCACATAAATACGATTCTCTTTGATGTCCATATGTGGTGGATTGACGAGATTATGAACTTAAAGTTGAAATGGTTATTGCTGCCAGAAGCAAAACTCGGAGGGTTAAAAGGAAACAAGTGTGATATGTTTCACCCACAGAGCCAAACTCGCATCTCCACTTTTTCGAGTTCATTCATTTATGAAAGTTCATGGTTTATGTAGCAATTTTTTGTGCTCTGTTTCAATTCTCTAATTCCCCATTTTGATTAGCAGGTCATTTCAGAATTTCATTTCCAGGGCCGATCCCGACACTCTTGCTGCAATGAGTGGCAGTCAAGTTGGAGAGGTGTCACCCGACATGTTTAAAACTGCATCAAATATGATCAGCAAGATGTCACCTGAAGAGCTACAAAGAATGGTTCAATTAGCTTCTTCATTTCCTGGGGAAAACCCATATACAGGTGGATTTGGAACTGGATCTGTTCCTCCGAATGTGACTCCTGACATGCTTAAAACCGCAACTGATATGATGACCAAGATGCCAACAGAAGAGCTCCAAAAAATGTTTGAAATGGCAGCTTCTATTAAAGGAAAAGATTCTATCCCAGCATCAACAACTGTAAACAGTAGCAGGCTCGATTCAGATGCTGAGGTAACATATCCCACATCTCAAACATCATCCATCACCAGTGAAAATGTTGGTTTAGGTGAAACTGCCTCTTCTAGTTCTAGTCGTTTCCCAAATTCAATGAATGCTCAGTCAAGCTTTCCACCAACATCAACTGCTGATCTACAAGAACAGATGAGAAATCAAATGAAAGATCCAGCCATGCGGCAGGTGCGGCAAATATATTTTACATGATAGCCTTTGGTTTTATTGTTATTTGGGTTTACAATAGAGGTTATTTAATTATGATTTTTTTTTTGTTTTTTGGTCACCTAACTAATAGTAAATTTCTTTTTTCATCACTCAACTATAAAAAGTTACAAAATGGTCACCCAATTATGCAAGTTTGTCTTTTTAGTCACTAGCTGGCTGTTGTAAAAATGGAAACACCAAAAAATCCAAGATAGTTGGGTGACCACAAAAGACAAAATTGAATAGTTAAGTGACCATTTTGTAACTTTTCATAGTTAGGTTACTACTAATGTAGTTTACCCTTTATTATTTCTATTTTGCTAGCATGAATTTTTACTTTTTAATGTTGAAACTTATTTAGGCGATAGCTGATGGAATGTTATTGCATAAGCCCTCCTTTGTCTCCATTAATTGTTTGTTACTTATGAATTAACCAGATGTTTGCATCAATGATGAAAAACATGAGTCCGGAAATGATGGCAAACATGAGCGAGCAATTTGGAATGAAGCTTTCTCGGGAAGATGCTGCAAAAGCTCAACAAGCTATGTCATCCTTATCACCTGATGACTTGGATAGAATGGTACATTTATTAACCTCTTTTTACATTTTATTTTCTATTTAGGATTTGGTAAGACGTAAATCATAGAACATTTATCATCATACTTTAATTGGAAGTTTAATGGGTCTGACATGTTCTGTTCATTGAATTGTTGTCGAAGTTTTGCTGAGATTCTCTCCTAGGGTTCTCATCCTACACTTAGGAGCCTTATTTTTCTTGAAGTACCACCGCATCCTTTAGAGTTTGGGGTTTATCCGTATCCTTCTTCATAATGTTAAAATTTTGAACCTACCCGTGTCAGAAACATATCTGTATCTGCAAGGGTGGAGGAGGGGGTGCTGGCAGTGGTCTCCCCCCCCCCCAAAAAAAAAAAAACAAAATGAAAACTTTTTCTATTTAGTTCCTTTAGTTTTTAGGAAATCACAAGTTAGTATAATGGTAAAATTGCACATTGGTCCCCTAAACCAATTTCCTGGCTTTGCCATTGCGTATCTTGCTTGTATGGTAGTAGCCCTTTTTAATGGAATTGGTAAATAAGCCTACACTTTGGAGAGGTTTACCTTATCAACGCGTCTAAGATGTTCATGGCTTACCTTTTGACCATTCATCATTATTATCGTCCTTTATTAGAGAGGTTCACTGCTTTAGTCAACTATGGGGAATTTTTCTTTGTGCTAACGGTTTACATCTTTGCCTCAAAACACTAAACTTTTTTCCCCATCGGCGAATTATGGCAGATGCGTTGGGTTGATAAGATCCAAAGAGGAGCCGAAGGTGCGAAGAAAGCAAAGAACTGGTTGCTCGGGAAACCCGGTATGATCCTCGCAATATGCATGCTCATCTTAGCAGTGATTCTTCATAGGTTGGGCTTCATTGGTAGCTAGGAAGAAAAAATGGAACCAATCTCCATTTTTTTATTCTTAACAAACACCCTGGGAATTCTACCTCTAATCAAAGTTTGTGTTGGAAACTAGGCATGTTTCTTGGGTTACAAGTAAGACTTGACAATTCTCGTATCGTCTCGTGTTTACGGTTCTTTCTCTCGTATTGAAAAATTATGTTTAAAGATTTATATATATTTATATAAATTTTGACACATTATTATATAGACTTCAACTTGTTTCCGTGTATTCGAATCATGTTTTAGTTATTTTCGGTTTAGGGTTTAAATTATCAAAGGTTTAGTTTCTTAGCTGTTAATACAGTACTTTCAAGAAGTTAGGGCTCCAAAAATCATTATATAATTTTTATCATTATTTTTCAATATATTTATCATTATTTTCTGTGTATGGTTAATTTTACAAATATAGATACAATTATGTTGGAATAATTATAATTACAATTAAAAAAATTGAAATTCAAATTTTTATTATAAATCATTCAATTATAAATAAAAATTGCACATTCTGACTTCTTCAAAAAATGAAAAAAAAAATTGTTTAATTCTTTTAAAAATGATTTCTCAAATTTATAATTTAATTTCATCCCTTTTGAAATATTTTTCTAGATTTATCTTTACAAATCAGTACAAAAATAATGGAATTTAAAATTGAAATATATTCGAAAAAGTTACATATATTAATTAATTAATATTTCAAAATTAGTACTAAAATAAATCGTGACTTAATTCTAATTTGATTAATTTATTTGTAAAAATTAAAAAAATTAAGATTAAATTCGTAAAAAATTAGTTACTTATAAATAATAAAATAATATTTTAGTTACAATTTATTTAGTTTGACAATTTACACCAAATAAAATTATAAAAAAAAATAATAAATCGACCAAATAATTGACTCTGAAAAACAAAGTCAACTACTATTGTCATGGACTGCCACTTGCTGCTGTCATTTGGGCCGGCCAATTAAGAAAAAATATATTTGTGAAATATGCCACAACTTCCTTGTAAATTTATAATTTAGTCATTATATTTTTATTTTTAGAAATTAAATTTAGATCCAATTGTTAATACTGTTAAAATTATTTTATTAAATTTAGATTCATTAAATGCCATTTTTTATACATACGTTTCTATTAAGTAAATATTTTTTTATTTTAAAATGTTACACCAATAAATTTAACAGTTTAATAAAGAGTAAAAAGATTAAATTCTTAAAAATAAAACTACATAGATTAAATTTTAATTTTGTAAATATTATAGGGACCTATGATAAATTTTAACCTTTTGAAAGTTCCAAGGTTACAAGATCGGTCAAAAATAATCTTATCAAATATATACTCGTGTGAAGCGAGTCGAATATAAAATATATAAATTAAATTATTTTTAAAAAATATAAATGGATTTAAATTTAATTTGATTTGAAGATTTATTTTAATTATTTATATATTTTATAATATATAAATAATTAAAATAAATTTTAATTCGAGCTAATCCGAATCAACTCTAATTTGGAATAAAAAATTATTTAAATTTCTTTTTTTATTTAGTTTTAATTATGCTATTAACTTTAAAATTAAAAATTTGGTGTAAACAAAAAAAATTCAAAATTTATATTATTTTTTTATCTTTATAAGTAAATTTTAATAATATTAAAAATTAAAAAAAAAATTAATTTCACTTATTTTGATTATATTTATATTACAATGATTAATTCTTAAAAAAACTTTAAAAAAATAAATGATAAAAAACGAATGGTCAAAAATATTACACTCAAGCTGCCACGCTTCGGTATCACAGACTCCACAGGACCCGACCCAGCTTTGTTTTTTTCTTATTCGTTTTATTATAAATTAACCCCTTAACTGTATCCTAATTTTGATATTAGTCCTTGAAGTTATTTTTGGTAAAAAATAGACCTAAGATATCAAATTTATCTCATTTTACCAAAATTTCTAAAAAAAACTTATTTTACTAAAACAAAATGTACTGCATCTAATAAAATATCACTTTTTAATGGATGGTGTTATTTTTTGGGACTAAATTGATGGACTAGATACAGGGTTATTAGAATAGGACTAAATTGATTGGTTGAATTGGAAATCGATTGATTTATCAATTTGGATAAAGGGTTGAATCGAATTTAGAGTGAACCGTTGGAACCAAGCTAAAAAATCAGTTGAACTGATGATTGAACCAATTTTCTCTATTTAATATATTTTAATTTTTATAATATTTTTTAATAATTTATTTAATAAAATCAAATCAACAGGTTAAATCAATTGAACCAATCAAACAGAAAGCCAGTACTTTGACCTATTCAACCATTAGTCTGATTTCGAAAACATTGGTTATATACCATTTACTTTAAGGACTAATTTAGAAATTAAGATGTAATTTAAGAGTAATTCACTAATAAAACCTTTTTCTTTTTCACTTACCCCATATCTTAAACCCCACACTCTTCATTAAAATTAATCAAAAAGTCATCACTTTCATCCATTCTTCCAAAAAGAAAAAAAAAATCACTAAAGAAAAAAAAAGCCCCAAATTCAAAGTCTTCCACTTTGCCCAAATCTATACTCTTTTAGCTCCTTATTTTATTAATCGATCTGCTGGGTTGTTTTTTCTGCTTGGAGAGGTAAAGTAAATTCTGGGTATTTCTTTGATTTAATTTTCTGGGTTTCTTTTTGGTGTTTGTTTGGTGAAAAAATGGAGGTAAAGTAAATTCTGGGTGTTTCTTTGATTTTGCTTTCTGGATTTCTTTTTGGTGTTTGTTTGATGAGAAAATGAAGGTAAAGTTTAACAATTTATGGGGGAAAAGTTTGTTCTTTTAAATTTTTATGGATTATTTTTACCTCTATTATGAATTTAATGAAGTCTTTTTTTTTTAATTTTAAAGTTTTTTAAGGCTTAATTTATTATCTTTTTTTGTTAAAATTGAGTTGATCAGTGTGATGTATGTATATTGAGTGTTGATTGTATATAATGAATCGTTTGGTTCCATTTTTGTCCTCAAAAGCATGTTTTAGTTTAATTTTATATATTTTTTCAATTATAGAAAATTGGGAATTGAGATTGAAAAATTATATGCTTTGGTGTTTTTGGCCTTTATAGGTGATGGAAGATACCAAATCCGAGGCGCATTTAACCTCAGCCGCCGCTTTTGTTGAAGGTGGAATCCAGGATGCTTGTGATGATGCTTGTAGTATATGTCTAGAAGCATTCTGTGAAAGTGATCCATCCACGGTATACATATCTTTAGAATAACTATTCTCGTTTATTCGATATTTGAATGTACATTTCTTTGATCTTTGTTTGTTTTCGAGACTTACAGGTGACTGGCTGCAAGCACGAGTTCCATCTTCAATGCATTCTTGAATGGTAGTATAATCTGTTCCCGTTTTATTTTAGTTTCGTGAATAGTCAATGGCTGAATTGTATGTTTTCTAGCTTGAATATGGCCCTATTTGCTTTTTGTTATAAACCAGTCGGGGACATGACTTGGGTTATTACTGAGTAAAATACCTGAATCTTGCATTCTTGAATGGTAGTATTATCCATTCTCATTTTATCCTAGTTTCGTGATATAATTCTTATCAGCATATGTGAATAGTAAATGGCTGAATTGTATGTTTTCGAGCTTGAAGGTGGCCCTATCTGCGGTAAAAGTACCATGGAGGTCTTTGTACTAGGTGTCAAATTGCATTTTGCCCCCTCGATTCAAAAAATGGGCAAATTAGCTCCTGTATGTTAAATCAAAGCCCAAACTGATCATTATATTAAACATTTCATCATTTTTTACCGTTAAAAACTGGTTCTTGTACGTCAATATAAGGTGCAAATGGTATACTATGTGTAATTGTTTGGTTATTTTGTCAACCATACCAGTTTTTAATGGGATGGAATTTTTGACAGAAAGAACCAGTTTACTCTTTGATCTAACGTATAGGGATAAAGCTATACATTTTTTTAAAAGAAGGGCCAAAATGCAATCTGACTCCTAAAAGTATTATCAAGTAAAATACCTGAATCTACCTGACTTTTAAATCTGGGATATGTTGTTTTACTATTTTGATCTTGCAGGTGTCAAAGGAGTTCTCAATGCCCCATGTGTTGGCAGCCAATTAGCCTGAAAGATCCTACCAGGTTGGTATTTCATCAATTTATTAATGTTTGAGATTTATCTTTTCCATGTATATTACATGCGAATGATTTTCTCTTTGCTTTGGCAGCCAGGAACTGCTCGAGGCTGTGGAACGGGAAAGGAGTTTTAGGTTCAATCCCTCTAGAAATGCAACCATATTTCGTCATCCAACTCTGGGGGATTTTGAACTACAGCATGTTTGTATTTCTTAGCATCATCATTTTATGATCGATAAATTGAATCGAACCCTAACCATTCTCATAGAGGGTTGGTTTTAATTGCAGTTGCCGGTCGGGGTCAATGATGCTGAGCTCGAGGAGCGCATAATTCAGCACTTGGCTGCTGCTGCTGCAATGGGGCGAGCACACCATATTTCGAGAAGGGAAGCTCTGAGGAATAGGTCATCAGCTCAAGGTCGTCGTCCACAGTACTTGGTCTTTTCTCATTCGAATGATGAACCCTCCTCGACTGGTCCCATATCTTCATTATCTCCAACTCAAAGTGAAGGAGAACCGGCCTCTCCGATCACCGTTGGATCACCCTCTTTTCCTGCAAGAACAGCTGGGGGAGAATCTCCGGCATCAATTACTCTACCCTCTGTCCAAGCCAATCAGCAGCCTGCCTCGGCATCTAGCTCCAGCATTCTTTTGGTCAATGATCGAGGGAATTCCTCGAACACTAGGTACTTGCTATTCTCTAACTCGATTCTCCTTGCTTTTTCGTTTATTAGGCAGTTAGAACACATTTTCAGCCTTTTTTTTGGCAAAAGTATCATGGAGGCCCTTGTACTAGGATTCACATTGAATTTTGGCCCCTCTACTCAAAAAAAGGGCAAATTAGTCCCTATTTGTTAAATCAAAGAGTAAATTTGTCATCTTGTTAAAAATTTCATTCACTTCTACTATTAAAAACTGGTTCTTGTACGTCGGCATGAAGTACATGTGACACGTCACTTGTAATAGAAATGGATGAAAGTTTTAGCAGAAATGACCAGTTTGCTCTTTGATCCAATGTATAGGGATTAAGTTGCCCTTTTTTGGGTAAAGAAGCAAAATGCAATATGATACCTAGTACAAGGGTCTCTATGATATTTTTACCTTCTTTATTACAATAACATCTTCTATTTTACAGGACGTCGCCTAATAGTCAAGATAGCGCCGGACCTTCAGAATTCCAATCATTTTCCGAGTCGCTAAAGTCACGGTTCAATGCCGTTTCAACGAGGTATCTGTCATACGGGGACATTCAAGGTTTTAACTAGTGTGATGATATTTTGAATTTTTTTTTCTTTGCATGATTTATTATAAATGCGCATTCTTTTTAGATACAAAGAGTCAATTTCGAGGAGTACGAGGGGGTGGAAGGAGAGATTCTTCTCTCGCAACACTTCCATGGCAGATATTGGTTCCGAAGTAAGGAGAGAGGTTAATGCCGGCATTGCAACAGTCTCTCGCATGATGGAACGTCTAGAAACCCGAGACAATGGAACCAACCCTCCTACCGTAACAACTAGTTTGGAGAACAGTTCTAATCAGGAACCAAATCGCTGTCAGATATCAGACACGAGTGAAGAAGCTCCTTTGCCCGACATCAGTGCCGAAGCTTCACATGCTTTAAGTTCAGCTTCCAAATAAGGTGTTGAAATTTTGCTTTAGATTTCAATATCTGCATATGGATTGATCTTTTATGTGGTATACCTTTCTATCTAAAGATGCTAGAAATTGACAATTGCTATGATATTGGTTCATGTGCTTATCATTTTCTCTGTAAAAGTAGAAGTATTACTAGGAGTTTTGTTGCATTTTGGCTCCTATACTCAAAAAATGGGTAAATTTGTCCCTGTACATTAAATCACATAGCAAATTGGTCTTTATGTTAAAAATTCTATCCATTTTTACTATTAAAAGTTGGTCATTGTACGTCAACATAAGATACACATGACATGTCACGTGTCATTTTTAGGTTATTTTGTCAATCATGTCAGTTTCTAATAGAAAGAACCGATTTGATTCTGGATTTAACATGGAATGACTAATTTGCTATTTTTTTCTAGTAGAGGGGGCAAAATACACGCCGACTTCTAGTACAGGGCTTTCATGGTTCTTTTACCTTATTTTCTCTTATAATATATACTCTTAAATATTTAGTATTTCATATATGGTTATTTGATTTTGATCTCTTAGTCTTATCATACAAAGATGCTTTGCTTTGTATTGTTGTCTCATATAAAGGATTTATTGGCAAATTGGTTTGTTTAACTATGCCCCAATTTCCAGAGAGGTAATTAAAAAGTTTTTTTTTTTGTCAATTTACCCCTTCCCTTCCGAATTGAGACATGACCTTTCAAGAAATACGGTATTTCGTTGTTGTATATATGTTTTCGAACATATATATTTTATCCGACATCTGCACTCGAGTCTAAATAACATAGGTGATTGTTTCTTGATGTTGCATCTGTGATTCTTAATGAACCAAATGTTTCCTTTTTCTTTTCAGATATGTTTTTGAAGGATGTATTCCGAATACATGGAATAGAAACAGTTGGTGACTGGGAACTTATTCAGAATAAAAAGATGCTGAATAAAAGTAAATAAAGTTATAATTATTCAGAAGTTAGGGAATCAGCAGATTTATGTAAATGTATAATTTTGACTGTTTATTTTATAATTTATAAGCCCTTTACTGTTAGGTGCTCCATACTGTTGAAGATAATGACAAATTTTGAATACTTGAATGAGCTTTTACAAAAGATTATAACATTTTGAACTATGATCTGAATTTGACAATATCTTTTATACTTTTATCTCTGAATTTGACAATTATTTTTCATACAAAGTTATGAATGAAATTTAATTGATTAGTGCTTGCCGTATGGCAAAGAAATAAACAAATGGTGACCTGCCAAGAATACTGAAACTATTTTCAATAATTGCCTTATCAAAATGGACACAAATGAAAGCTTGAAAACATTGCAAATAATGATAGAACTGCATCAAATTTATTCAAAGCACTGTAATGTAAACAACTGGTTCCATCAAGTTGCTTCCAAAAGGGAAAAAAAAGTAAACTCCAAATCCTTCAAACTCAGATGCGAAAGTTTATAACAAAAGCCAAAGCATTGGACCAAACGTTATGTTTTCGACATGCCGCCATTATTTAACCAAATGGAAAGCGAGTCCAGGTGCTGCTTTCGACATCACAAAAAGTTCTTTTTAAAGATCACCTCCGGCACTTGTTTTCCCACCAATCCATAAATTTGGCTTGTGCAGCCATTGTGTCCAACCTGTAGAGTTGATAAGCGTGATTTGCGATTTCTTGTCCAAATGTCCAACCAAAAACGGCTCCTCCTACGAAAGACAGTCCAGCACCTAACAGAAAAATAAGGGTTGAGAAAGCTTAAAGTAACTTCCATTTGTATTATGACATTAGTCGAACCAAGTTCTATTACCAACTTATAACAGCAGAAAACTTGCAACCTAAAAGTTATTTTGTTTCGTGTTCTTGTCTCCAGAAAATCCATGTTGAGAAGCTTAAAATAACTTCCCTTTGTCTCATAACATTAGTCGAACCAGACTTCTGACACCGCCTTAAAATAGCAGAAAACTAAGAACCTAGCATGTTCTTTTTAATGCACGAAAGTTAATTTTCTTCCAAGTCTTTACATGTTATTGTATTCAGAAAACCAGGCTAAACTGTATTTACTCCTTCAATTTTATCTGTTTCTATAAACCGTAAGCTGTGGAACAAGCCGGACCATCCTAGTACTACTAGTGCCTTGAAACCAGCAAAGAAAGATACTGGTAAGACCTAGATAGGCCAAGAAGACACACAAAAACATACAACAAACTAAAGAGATTCAGTTAACGTGGAGAATACTGAAAACACGAGAGATCATGAGTGCTGTCAAGGCCAGCACATTAACACTAGATAACAGAAGTGCCTCAGACCCTTCCGGGTGAGGCCTATTCGATCAGGCACATGACTGGTGAACCAACATGTGCTTACCTGTAAGGCAATAGGCATAAAAAAAAGGCCCACCTGATTGAAATTCTCCTTCATTCTTTTATTTTCACTTTTTCGTTGGAAATCTACCTTTATTCATCCTAGTACTAGTCTCGATATTTGAGTGTTCAACTATAAACATGGACCATAAGGAAATCATGCATATTGACTAGTAAAAAAAATGCATATTACGTAGATAAAGTAGACCACACTTCAGAGTTTATTATATGTCTTAAAGCTTATAATACGCACATATAGACAGGTGCATATATTGCACTTTTTTTTGTGCCTTACGCCATTGACAACACTGGGGATCACGAATCATTGTGAATGGTAAAACGGTTGGGCACTTACCGTTGCCTTATGAACTTCCTTGACTACCTATCGGGAAGCATAACTGAATTCCTTGTACTGTAATATATTCATATCAGCAGTAAAAGTACCATGGAGGCCTCTAGTAGCCAGATTGCTTTTTGCTCCTTCTACTAAAAGAGGGCAAATTAGTTCCTGTATGTTAGATCAAAGAACAAATTGGTCCTTTCTTTTAAAAATTTCATCCATTTGTATTGTTAAAACTGGTGTGACTGACAAAATAACAAAACAATGACATGCGACATGCCACGTGTAACTCATGCTGATGTACAAGTACCAGTTTTAAAAGTAGAAATGGATGAAATGTTTAACACAAAGACCAATTTGCCTTTTGATCTAACGTACATGGTACGTTCATTTTTTGAGTAGAGAGGGCAAAATGCAATCCAACTTCTACCACAACGGCCTCCATGGTACTTTTATCTCATACCAGCTTAATTATGACACACTCCCCTAACTATTAAAGGAACCGAGACTTTGATATTCAGACCAAACCAGATTTCGACAATTTCATCATTATGAAACAAAAACACATATGCAAACAAAGAGAATAAGCAGTATACTACCATGTAAACTCTTCGAGTATTTCCAGGCAAAACCTGCAGTTGTGATAGCTCCGATTGCACTTCCGTATAAGGCGATGTTGGCTGCTTCCCTGGCAGTCTTCAACTGAAACAATAACCAGCATATGGTTATACCTTATGGAGATAATATTCAATATTTTAACAATAACCTCTAAATCCCCCTAATAAACTTTAAAATCAATTAACAAAAAACTCCCATTTTCACTATTAGTTTCAAGATTCAACATCTTAAGATAAATAAGATAAAATCACAAAGGGTAATACTGTGTTCATATCGAAATAATGAAATTTACAAGCTTCGCAAATTAGGAAAAACCCATTAGTTCTAATATATAAACTCCCATGATGATAAAACCATTCAACAAGAACAAGAACAGTCAAAACAATAATAAAATTTGAATTTCTCCCAATATGCTTAATACATCATTTGGTCCCTGAATTAAAAATAATAAAAATTCAAACCTAATATATTAGCAATTAAATTTAATCAAATCAACCCTAAACCAGAATTAAACACTAAAAACCAACAGGAAAAAACAATCAAAAACGAAAAAGGAAGCAGTAAAAAAGGACTAATTTTGCTACAATCTAAACTAAATCAAAGAAACCCAATGCGAAAAAACAGTAGGAAAAATAAACTAATTCGACACGAAAATAAAATCGCATAGGGTACCAGTAAAAACTATTAAAATAGATGAAAAAACCTAAACTTGAATTAAAGGAACTGTAACACGAAAAAAGAAATATGAACTAAACAAAGAAACCCGGTACAGAAAACCCATAAAAAAAACACAAAAATTAACAGAGAAGGGGAGGAAATGATTTACGATGGGTCCATGCACCGGATCAGAAGCGATGAACTCGTTAACATCGGATTCAGACCATGAAGGAAGGGACTGTTCACGGCCGATGTATCTTGAATAGACATTAGTGAACGGAAATCGATCGGCCCAGAATTCTTTGTATTCATCCCATTGCTTTCTCAAGAACGACTTTGATGATGAATCTTCCATTTTTTTTTCCCTCACCTCTTAAAAAAATCGAATTAATTGAACTCTCGCTTTCTCTCAGTCGAGATTATTTCCCTCTGCCTTTTTACCTTAAAATGGACGTTTGAGGGTTTGGGTAGGGTACAATGGCGGCTTGGGCCGTTTTGGTGCACTCACCAATCCTATTTTTACGTGTCAATTTTTTCTCTAACCATAAAATTGTGTTTATTAAGTTTTTTTTTTCGAGAAAATAAAAATAATTAATTAATTATTGGAATAATATAATTTTTTTGTCAAAATACTATGAGAGGTGCGTGAAAATTATAAATTAATATGGCAAATTGATGAGTTAGGTTTTAAAATGTTGCATCTAGTATGTCTGAAATGGATAGAAAATTTCGAGACTTCCAAATCAGTAACTGACATGTCGATTTGTGATTCTCTTGGCATGTCATATCTGTGTAAAGGGGTAGAGAAGATTTTGCATTAAAGTGAAAAAGAAAAATCCGAGTGTTGTGGTGAAAAAAAATTGAGAGTGAAGAGAAGGACAAAAGGAGAGGAAATTAATAGAGTTAAGATAATTTTACCTATAGGAGGAGGAGCCATATTTTTATAAGTTCTGAATCATATCTAATCCTTTTAAGATAATATATAAAATTACTTATAGCTCCTCCCCAACCCATAAATAAGAAGATAATGTGCTTTAGCGCATTCGAATCCATATCCTCCTGCATTGACAACAATACTCATGTCATTCGAGCTAAGACTCAATTGGCAAAAAATTATAAACTTTATACATAATTAATGGGTTATCATTGTATTAATTGGTGAAACTAAGGGGTTTTTTTTTTCTTGTGATCGAAGTTAGAATAGGCAAGTTCCAAGAAAAAAGTTAATAAAACTTTATAACGTAATTATATTATGGTTTTATAGCTTACGAATAAAATAAAATGACATTATGAGAATTTAGATAGCAAGGTTTGAATTTATGAAATATGATTGGTTTGAAATGGTTGTATGGTTTAAGGTTAAGGTACATATTAATACAATGCTTTATACATGTTTTGTGCAGAGAAAAATGGTCACGATTATTCAAACTATGAAAAAGATAAGAACTAAACAACAATGGGAGGTTGTTAACATTTTGGTAAAAAATTAAGAAATTATATGAACGATTATGTTGTTGCCCACATAATTGTTGTGAACATCATTATGCAAGAGTTAATTTGGTCATATTATATTGGTTTCAGGTGAGAAATTCAAAAATATTGTTATCTTAGAGAAACATTTATATACATCGAACATAAAATTAGGTTGGATAGTCTATGGTTGATGGTATCTTCTAACAAAAGAAAAAGAAGAAGATGGTATGAGATCTTAATAGAAGAATTTGTGAAGGTCATCGTAAAAAAAATGCAAAGAGAACTTTCCAATTGATTACATATAACCATATCTGTAGTAGAAATCCAAATCCTCCTTACTGTTCATGGAAGAGGAATTTATATATAGATGTCGACTCTATTCCTAAATTTTGTAAGGAGATTAATCCAAATGATGGAGGTGCATAAGATTACGGGTTTATATAATTAAGGGAAGGAAATCATGGTGTAAGGTTTGAAAAATATATTATCTTGTATGAAAAAATCTGATTTTGTTATTATATGAAGTTGGTGTTTTTATTATATTAATATTTTGTATTAATGCGAAATTCGAACTTATTTTTTGAAATATTATTATTTTGGGTTGCTATCGTTCAAGTTGATTTTTAGTTCAAGTCAATTTTGTGTTTGGATAATTTTTAGTCCAAATCATTTTGGGTTCATACCATTTGGATTAGGCTCGGGTCATTAAAAGTTCAAATCATTTTGGGTCCTAGACACTTCTATATCTAGATCTTTTTAAGCTACCATTTTAATTTTCAACCATTTCGGATTTAACTCATTTTGATTTCAATTCTATTTAAATTCGAGTTTACATTGTTGACATTTTATTATCAAATCGAGTTACTATAATTGAAGTTCTAGTTCAACAAATCAAAATTTCAAATTTGGGTCAAAATCCACGAGTCACAAGCATTATGTGAAGGCAAGTGAGGTCATGCAGTGGCATTGGTGTCCCTAAAAAATGATAGATTTATCATTTAGCCCCTTAAAATTTTATAAAATTACATATTAGTATGATAATAAAATTACACTTTTAACCCCTAAATTTTTAATTAATCTATTTTAACTCCCCTAAAACAACTTTTTGCCTTCCCCAAAATCACAAGTAGAAGTTGCTTCTCATACATCAAGGGATGGAAATGCCAACGAAACCAATAGAATCTTATTTCCCAACCTTTGAAGAAATAATTGCCCAATAAAAAAGCATATTATTAGGATAAAATTAAAGAAACAAGAAAAAATAAAGAATAATTCTATTGAAAGAAAACAAAAGATGAAGAAATCTCCTGTCTGATTGTTTTGTGTGTATATATAACAACCAACAAAAATATAGATTTTTATAAGATATTGATTTTAAAAAATAGATTTAAAACCCAAGGGGATTAAATTGAATAATAATAAGACATCATGGACTCGAAGCCAAATGTTGTGTTCGAAGAGTTTCAGGTGCCCACTGATTGGGTTCGTGAGGTTGCAGACGACACCTTAATTGCATATCTACCAGGTCTTGTTTCTTTTCCCAATTTTTCATGATTTATTTAGTTTTATTGTTATTATTATGATAAAAGTATAGTAAAGAGGTTTTTATTAGGAGTTGGATTGTATACTATCTCTTAATTGAAAAATGGATAAATTAATTTCTTCTTGTACGTTAGATTAAATAATAAATTAATCAGGGGCAAATGTAGAAATTTTTTTTAGGGTAATATTGAATTATAAAATTTGAGATGTGAAATATAAATTTATGATTTTATAATTTTTAAAGGATTAAATAGAATTTATTTTTTATTTGTTAGGGGCTAAAATGTAATTTTTCTTATATTAATTTTTAGTTTGATAATTGATAGGGGGAATTTTCAATTCTAAGGGTGACCAGGGCTCTTACTTGCCTCTTGTTTCTGCTATTGAAATTGATATTTTTATTAAAAATTTCATCTATTTTTATTGTTAAAAAATTATTCATGTACGACAGCATGAGATACACATGGCACACCACGGGTCATTGTTTGGTTATTCTATTAGTCGTGCTAATTTTTAACAATGGAAATGGATAAAATTTTTAACAAGAAAGACCTATTTGTAGTTTGATTTAATGTACAGGGACTAATTTGACTATTTTTTAGTAGAAGGGACAAAATATAATTTGACACCTAGTATAAGGGCCCCACAGTATTTTTACTCTTATTATTACATATATTTTCCAAAAATAATTACTTTTTATTATTTAAAATGTTTTTTATGTACTTTCCAATTTTTAAAATTTTAGTATTGACCAAAATAATAGCAGTAAAACCTGTTTGATTAGATTCAATTACTAGTCTTACATTATGCTTATAGTTGTAGTTGTAGATTTAATCCATATTTTTCAATTGAATTATTCAATTACCTATACTTTTTAGAAAATTAAAAATTTAGTCTTCACACAAATGATTGTAGTTAATCCTTAAGCTAGATTTTGAAAACAACATAACTTAATGAATTTCACAAAAATTATATATGCTTAACACAGGAACTAATAGCTTAATTTAACCTAATCCCGAAACATTCCACAAAAACCATACTTTTAAAAGAAATGGATTTACCGATGAGGCATTAACATCATTAGCGTAGGTCGAGACTTTGAGTCTTTAAATATTCAAGTTCCAATCCCACCATATATAATTATTATGTATGACTCTCCAGTCCCATTATATGTAGTTACTATAGTTTAATTATGCTCGATTATATTCTAATTCTTCATCTGTTTACTTTTGTATTAATTTGATTTTTCTTCATAGTTATTTTAAATGGAATCATTTTGTCATGGTTATCTAAACCAGGGTTAGACTGGAAACTAGTTGGGGCAATAGGCTAGAGAGAGATTTTAGATCGGTTGAATCGAGAATTAGTATGAATTGATTCAACCAAGCTAAAAAATCTGTTAAATCGATGATTGAACCGATTAAATCAATTTTTAATAATATTATTTTTAATAATTTATTTAATTAAACCGATTGGACTAAATGGAATGACGAATTGATAGTTTCATTGAATAAAAAAGCAATCCTAAAAAGCTTCATTTCAAACAAAATGTACATTTAAAAAAATTAATTTCAGCCGATTGAGCCTTAACTCGATTGGTATGAATATTGTTGTCAACGCAAGAGGACATAAATTCGAGTGAGCCATCCTCATATTTATGGGTTAAGAAAAGACTATAGATAATTTTGAATATTGTCTTAAAAATAATAGTTATGATAAAAAACTATAAAAATATTATTAAAAGAAATTCAATCCAAAAAAGTTAAATTTATCAAGAGGAAATTTTTTTTCTCATTGAACAGGGTTTAAGAAGGAGCAAGTTAAAGTTCACATAACCAGTGGAGGATTGTTGAGAATATATGGAGAACGTTCACTCGGTGGCAACAAAATCAGCCGATTTTCTAAAGAATTCTCATTACCATCAAACTGTGATTTATCCAAAATCAGAGCTAATTTCAGTGACGGCATGCTCCGCGTTAAATTCCCCAAATCCACCATCCAAGCCGATCAAAGTCAACAAGCAAAAACATCTCCAGATCCAGGTCCAGAAGCTCCGCCGTCGATGGCGGCTCCACCACCTGCAGGTTATGCTGATGCCGCATTTAAACAAGACGACGCCGTTCAGCAAGCTCCTCCCACGGCGGATCTAAAGCCACACGCGGGTGATGATGATATTGATACTTCAAAGAAACGAAAAGATGCCGTTGAACAACAAGTTCCTCCTAGGACGGGGATTGAAACGGCGGCTAAGGGACTGACTCGTTCGAGAAAAATTGTTTTGGCTGTTTTATCGGTTGTGGTAATTGCTGTTTATGTTAAAAATGTTTTTAGGTCTATGAAGAACGAGTATAATTAATTAACCCCAATTTAAATCTGAACCTTAAAGTCAAATATTCAACTTTATACCTAAATCTTGAATTTAATCTTTTAATTTAGAATTCAAGGTTTAAGTTCAAGTTCGAAGTTCAGATTAAAAAAAATTATTAAAATTATATATTGATTATATAAAAAAATTTATTTAAATATTATTAAATAATTAGAAATAAATATAAGATCACATGATGTCATTATTTCGTACCATCATTTCTCTTTAAAAATTATTACAATATATATTAGATCAAGGATAGATATGTTGAAAGTTACTTTCAAGTTAGACTAACACGTAAGTATTTTTGTTACCTTCTCGAAAGATATGCTTAAATGAATTAAAAGTAATAAATTGCGACAGTAATAGATTTTAGTTTATATACTTTGATTTGATCAATTTTAGTTTATAGACTTTTTGAATTAGTCAATTTTAGTATTTGTCTAAATAATAGTGGTTAAATTCATTAGTTAAATTTAATTATTAGTTTTATACTATATGTACGGTTATAGATTTAGGGTGTGTTCTCCATTACTTTTGGGATGAACTTTTTTCTAAAAAAGGTGTTTTTCTCTTAAAAGCAATGAAGAACACATATTATTGGGGCAACTTTTTTAACTTTTGAGATGAGCTTTTTTAGAGATGAAAAAGCAGTAAATTTTAGCTTTTTCAGCCAAAAAGCACTTTTGGCTATTATTTTATCTTTTTAACCTTACTTTTTGACTTAAAATGTGTTTGATGCTATTATTTTGTGTTCTCTTTCTTGGTTATTTAATATGAGTTTTACAAATGTGTTAAAAGCATTAATTAAAAATAAAAAATATTTTTTAAAATAATACAATTGTGTCAATATCTAATTACAAATATTGAATTATTATATTTGAATATTTAAATATAGTTTATATATTCTAATTAAATTTAATAAATAATTAATATTAATTACTTAGAAATATTTAAAATTAATATTATATATTAAAATATTAACAATAAGTTATAATAATTTTTTTTATATTTTTACTAAAATATCATAATATTAACTAATTTGAACATTATTTAAATACATATTTGTTACTTTATAATATCATGTCTAAAATGGACATTTTACTTTTCAAAAGCAATATCAAACACTTAAATTTTTCCAAAGCACTTCTTAAAACTACTTCTCAAAAGCACTTTTACACAGCACTTTTCAAAAGCAATGAAGAACTGGCCCTTAGTCCATATTCTCCAATTGGATCATTGTTAGACGATATACTTTTAAAATTTAAAAATTTAGTCTTAACACAAATGACAATCATTAATCCATTAACTGATTTATTTTGCAATTAATATAAGAAAATAACAAATTAATATAGCACTACACTTATAATAACATGTTTGTTGCATCGTATTTTAGAAATAACAGAATTTAATTTAATGAATTCATCAATTATTGTTTGATCAGAATTTAGACTTAAATAATATTAAAGACTATATCAATAGGCATAAATCGAATAATTGTAGTAATATTCTATTCCAAGATTTCCAAATCTAAAAGCCCAAAATTGAAATTAAAACTGAATTTTAATTTGAAAAATCTTATTATAATTTTTGATCATATCTGCTCATTTTGACATAATATCTAAAACTATCAATAGCTCATTCCCAACCTATAAATAGGAGGATAGTGCGTTTCAGCGCACTCGAACCCATATCCTTTTATATTAGCAATAATACCCATATCAATAAAATTAAGAGTGAATCGAAAAAATAAATCTTTAACTTTATTAAATATATATTATTGTGGCATATGTTGTTCAACATTAAATTTGACTAAACAGAATGATTGAATTTAAAATTTAATAAGAAAATAAGAATATTTAATTTACATTTCAAAACTTTATGAAAAATTTGACCGCATATTTTGACATAAAATTATTGGGTATAAAGGGAATTAATTAATTAAATTATTCTTAAATTCATGCTATCTTTTGTCAGCTATTATTCCTTTTCCGTTATAGAACTCCTTTATAAAAAATGCTTCGCAACGTGTTTTTCCTTTCTTTGGTTCCTTTTGTTAATACAGTGTACATAAGAGAGGACATCAATGAGGAGATTAAGGTGGAGTGAAATTCAGTCGAGTTCGAAAGTCGGAATAACGATACGAGAATTAATTAATTGAAAAATATTTAATTATAGTTAAAAAATGGGTAAAGAAACAATGGTTAATATATAGATAGGTATTTGGATTTGGTAATTTATATTTGTTTGGTATTTAAATATTTTTTTAGACTTAACTGGTACCTAAATTTGGAGACTGTAAGGGCCCCTTTGGATAGGCGGTGCATTTATCTACGGTTAGTGTAAAAAAGTAGCGGCAATGAGATTAAATATTATAGCGTAAAGCAAAAGAAAAAAAAAACTAAACATACCGCACCGAAAATAATGTACATTCAAAGTGGCCCTAAGTCAACTTAATACTTTCTTTTAAATGCTTGACTAATAACGTTAGAATAAGTTGGCGTTGCACTAATAACCAATAGCATGATGACATACAACCATTACTATTGGTCGTCAGTGTCATATCAACATTAATCAACGTATTTTAATACTATTAGTCAGGTGCTTAAAAAACACTAAGTTGACTTATAATTTCCAAATTTAATTACTGGTTAGGTTAAAAAAAACAATTTAAATACTAAATAGATATAAATTACCAAATTTTTGATACCTTTATATATATTAACCCAAAAATAAATTTATCGAAAACACATTTATACAATTTCATCATAATTTCTTAAAAGAATATATTACATAATATTTTCATCCAATACAATAAAAAACAACTAAAAGTATCAATTATTCCATTTATATAAACTAAATAATTTATATTAAAAAACTTTATCTTTATTTACATTTGGCATTTCTAAGTTGAAAAAGTGCTAAGATTTCCCTTTCATCAAATATTCTATGTTAGCGTTGTTCTTCTCTAATTGTCTAGAAACTTCACAAATTGGAGAATATTTAGATGCTAAATTGTGCACATGTGTTACTTCTTTATATTCTTTGCCTATTTCCTTAGGGTTCAAATCATCCAACAAACCCAATAATTAATTCTCTGCATTCTGTAGGTCTGTCCATTAAGAGATAAATATTGATCATAAATTTTAAAACTGCTCTATATCCAAAATGAGAATCGAAACCATATTTAGAAAAAATATATCCTAAACTAAAATTATAACTATTATATATATACTAAACTCTGAAACTTTATATATATATATGCACAAATCAACTATAATAAAAATTAAGTATTACATAAGGATATCCGAAACTATATTTAAAAAAATAACTCACAACTATTTATTTGACGGAGTTCACAAAAAAAAATTGTTTAGAGTGAAAATACATATTTTCAATAGTAAAGAAATTAAAAAAAAATAAAAGAAAGAGGCTAATATGGTATACTAAGTATTTGAGTTTGACTTCAATATTTAAATTGACACATGAATTTTCTCAAATTGATACTTGAGGTTTTTTTTTTGTTCCAATTAACAAACTAAGTTTGGTTTAAATGTTCAGATTGGTATATAAGAACGGTTAGATCCAATCTCTTGATCCCCATGGAAAGGAAAAAGAATTACACATGAACATTGGTATATAAGTACGGTTAGATCCAATCTCTTGATCCCCATTGAAAGGAAAAAGAATTACACATTCTTCTTTCTGAGAAGGGAGCATTAAGAAAATCCTATTGATTATATCTTTCTTCGAACCTTCGAAAAAAGAATGAAAAAAAAGAAGCTCGAATGGTACAATCCCTCCATACCCCAAAATAAAAGGAGAGATCTCGTAGTTATTAATCTATGAAAATACGTTGTTAGGTGCTTCATTTTATTTTATCATTAAGGCCAAACCTAAACATGTGTTCAAGAGATCGCTACCCATACATTGATAAGGAATGTACGGATTATCGAAATTAGAGGAGAGGTGATGATCTCCCTTGAAACCATCCAAATCGCATAAATGAATAGAAAATTAGATATACATTACATCGAGTCAAATATTCACTAGGTCACATTTCTTTGGCTGGGTATTAAATTCAATTTTGAAGCTAAACTCATGTGTCAAATAATATAATAATCCAATTAAAATTGGTCAAATTAAAATATAGGGACTAATCCACCAAAATGTATACCACAAGGACCTTTCTTAAATTTTACCAAAAAAGGAAAAGTAAGTAAACATTTGCCAGCGAATGAGAGAGAATCAGATGCCTTACTGTATTGGGCCCAACTTTGGGCCTTTATATACACTTACTACCCTTTTCTATATTTTCCATATTCAATGCATCACACTCTTTCTCATCATTTTTCTACGCGATATTTTCTCTCCCTAAACACCTCATTTTCCTGAGAAAAAAAAAACAAAAAAGAAGCGTAAGTGAAGAAGGAGAAGAAGAAAAAAGAAAATGGCGGACCAGCTTACCGATGAGCAGATCTCTGAGTTCAAGGAGGCCTTTAGCCTCTTTGACAAGGATGGCGATGGTCCCTTCCTTCATCTCTCCTTTCCTCACTTTTATTTTGTTCTTGATTTTTTAAAAAATTATGCTGGAATAATGTTCTTCGTTTGTTCAGCTCTGGTTTGCGGATCTGAGTGTTATTTTTCGTTTTTTATGCTTTTTTTTGTTTAATTTTTGAATTTTGCGATCGTTTTCTTTCGTGATTTGAGTGGTGTGACGGATCTAGGATTGCGAATTATGAATTTATGATCTTGATTGATCTTCTTTTATGTATTTTCTTGCTTTTGATGGCTTATCGCTGTATTTTTTTCCCTTTCATTTTCGTTCTCGTTGACCTTTCTCGGTCGTGATGTTGATTGCATTTATGACTTATCTTTGATGCTAAAGAGACTTACCTAGATCGCCATTTCGTTTATTGATTTGCTCCATAGTTTTATGTTTGAGATTTGATTTTTGATTTAATCATGATTGAAGGTTGCAGTTCTTTTATGTGAATGTTTAATCTCATTAGCTAAGCTTCTTTGGATTCTGTACTTGAGTTCGTTGGATTGAACCTCTAGCAAATTTCTTTTGATCTATAATCCCAAACATGGTACTTGGTAGTTAAATATTTGAAGGCTATTGAATCAGTTGATTTCTATAAATCAATATACTTTGTTACATGTGTTAGTTGATCCATCAGTTGTTAAACTTTGAATTCTCGATGTTTTGCTCTATAAATTTGATCAATTACATTTCTGCCTCCATATCCGTGTCGTTTTTGCACATTGGAAAAATGTTACGATCCGCATCCGTACTTGTTGGGCTATGCATTTGTGTCTGCTTTTATTGTTTCATAGCTGAAACCATAGTCTTATTTCCTTCATTTGTTTCCAATACTCGCTATATAGGTTGCATTACTACCAAGGAACTGGGTACTGTAATGCGGTCACTCGGACAGAACCCTACTGAGGCAGAACTCCAAGATATGATTAATGAAGTTGACGCTGACGGAAATGGGACCATCGATTTCCCTGAATTTCTCAACCTTATGGCAAGGAAAATGAAAGATACCGATTCTGAGGAGGAACTTAAAGAAGCTTTCAGGGTGTTCGATAAGGATCAGAACGGTTTCATATCTGCTGCCGAGCTTCGTCACGTTATGACAAATCTTGGCGAGAAGCTTACCGATGAGGAAGTCGATGAGATGATCCGTGAAGCCGATGTTGATGGTGACGGCCAGATCAACTACGACGAATTCGTCAAAGTCATGATGGCCAAGTAAGGATCTCTCCAACCAAAAAAAAAAAAAGAACAGAGTAGATAAGTTTGCAAAGATTTCAATCTCGTAATTGGTTCTTGGGTCGTTCGTTTATCGTTTGCATTATTTCGTCGACCGGCTTGTTTGCTCTGTTTTTTCCTTTTTAGTAGTCTGGGTTTTTATTTTTCTTATATTTGGTTTTTGTTTTTTTTGCTTTCTATTCTTGGCTCCTTTGAAACCTTTAGAACAATTTGCAACCAATGTTTTTTTTTTTTTTTTTTTGCATATGGGTGACTAATTTTACTATATTTTAAAATTTTAAAAGTGCTTTATTTTCAATGGTTTGTCTGATTTGCCTTTTCGAATGAGACTCGAATTCACGTCTTTTTAATTGTAGCAACACCAACAATGATATCAATAATGATATCAGTAGAGTTTAAGTTTAAAAATTTAAAAGTACTTTATTTTCAATGGTTTGTCTGATTTGTCTTTTCCGAATGGCACTCGAATCCTCGTCTTTTTACTTATTGCAACAACAATTATATCAATAGAGTTAAGGCTCAATCATCTTTTGCAAGTGTTTCTTTCTCGTATTTATCCATCCGATATTCCGGCAGTTGTTCAGTTTCATATTTTCTCTTCTGCGGCTTCCTTTCGTTTACCTAAGGCTCTAGTTTACGTGGTTTGAAACTCAAAATGATGATTTGAGCCTCAATGATTTGAACTTCAAATAATCCAAATTCCAACCTTCGACTTCAACGGGAAGAAATCATAGCTTTAAACCTTTTTAAAAAACAATAAGGGTAAATATACATTACGGTACCTGAACTTTTTTTTTTCAATTAGGTATTTAAACTTGGTCTCAAGGTTTAATTTAGTATTTGAACTTTTTTTTGTTCGATTAGGTACTTGAGTTGGTTTTTCAGTTCAAATCGGTATATGAATTTGGCTTCATGGTTCAAATTGATTTAAATAAATACTAATTTGTATAAATAAATAAAAAGCCTGATTCAAGTATAAATTTGAACAAAGAAACTAAGTTTAAGTACTTAATTGTAAGTTCAAGTACTTAATTAGATAAAATTATGAATGTTTTTTAAAGTAGTAATATTTTTTCTATGTAAAAAGTTTTGCTAAATATTTCTCTTTCAAATTCTTTTCCTCCCCAATAAACACAATTCAAATAGGTTAAAATGTATATTTCAAAAAATAATTATAATTCTAATTCGCCAAATTAATTGATATGTAATTCTTTTTTTTTTTAACATGTAATGGCATGATACACCTTAACATTTTTTTCTCCGATTGCACAATTTTTTTTTTGCATATATAAAATTAAAAGACAAAAATGAAAAATAAATCATATTATATCAAATTGCACCATTATATTTTTCTTTTATTTTAAAAATTTTAAATTGCCGCTAATATAATAGGAGATGGGTTGGAGTGCGCTGAGATGCATTATCTTCTTTATTATGAGTTGGAGTGAGATTATAAGTAATTTTAAGTATCGTGTCAAAAAGTCTTATTAACACTAAGAATCAAACCTGCATTTAAAGTTAACCACTCTTCTATTCTAATAATTTTTTGAAATTATAGTTTAAGCTATTAATTTTTAAAAAGATAAAATTTTTGTATGACATACATACCTTTATAATAAAAATTATAATTTTTTACTCATTTTTTTAACTATATCAATATATAAGAAATTAACTCAATTAAAATCTTAAATATAATTAAATTATGATACACTTTTACTGTGAGTGTAAAATATCATATTTAAAAACAAAATAAAACTTTGACTAAAATAATAAAATTATATACAATAAATTTCTAGATTTATTTCAGAAAAAAGATAAAAAAGGCTTTATAATTATAAATATTTTTGGTACAATATAATTATCTTTATTATTTTATTAAAGAAAATTCATCTAATCATTTTGCAACTTAAATATGGTATTAAAAATATTTCAAAAATATTTTTTTGAAAGAAAAATACAGTTTAAGACCATAGAAGATATTTAATTTTTTTCAAAGAATATAGAATTGAATATATAAATAGGACATTTTTCATTTAAAAATGGACTCTTCAAATATATTCCACACCCTAAATGGAAGGACTATATTTTAAAGTTGGAATCCTACCATACCCACTAGTGTCCCTATCAATAAAAGCATATAATTTCATATTTAGAAATCAAAATAAAAAATATTTTATTTTCTCTTCAAATATTTATAAAATATTTTTAAAATTTCAATTTATTTTGATTCTAAATTAATTTGGATTGGGTCGATTTGAGTTTTAAATTTTATTAAACTATTTTCTTTAAGTTATTTTCAGGTCTAAATTTATTCAAGTTTAAATTAATGCAATACAGATGACAACTAATTCAAGTTACCATAAGTTAAAGTAATTTCAAATTATTTTAAATTTTGAGTTTAAATTGAACGGATTTAAACCATTGATTTTTTATGAACAAATCAAAGTGGACCAAATTGAATATTTGAATCCAATATTCATTTTATTTTATTTTATTTTATTTAACAGGAGGAGAGAGAAGGCAACATCACATGTGAACTCCACCACCAAGAGTAGTAAAAAATCTAAAGGAAAACAGTCTTGTAAATGCATTTTCCTTTAAGGTTATTTTCTTTCCTTTATTTATTTATTTATCCATTTTGTATGTTGTAACTCTATTGTTCCAATCAACCTAATAAATTTATATATATATATATATTTAGAATGTGTTTAATGATTTTGAAAATGAAAATTAATCTACTGTGCGATTTTATTTTATCCCGAATGATGGTAGTGAAAGATAAGAGCTTTACTTGTTTAGAATTTAATCTATATATGTAATTACATATAATGAGTTCAATGTAGTTTTAATTCGACCTCATTTATCTCACATCATGATTCCGTAAAGATAACAATCTATTTTACTAAACTCGTAATTTTTGCATGAATAAAACTACAAACTTTTCACACGAATAAATTTATGCCTTCATTGTAAAAACATCTAGACTGCATCATTTTTTGTTGGGGATTGACTCGTATAAACAATGAAATAGAAAAAGGAGAGAAGATCGAACACAAGTTTTAAGTGGAAAACTCCTTCGAAGAAGATAAAAACCATAGGTAAATGAGACTTTGACTTTTTATTAAATGAGTAAACAAATGAGGGTACAATATGGAGAAGATAAACCTAAATGTACTAAACAAATATTATCCAAAACCCTGAGTACAAGGCACTAACTCTCGTAGAGCAAACTTGAAAATAAAATCCTAACTCTCATAGAGTTCTCTCAAAAGGAGTACAAAATTTTCTCCATAGTTACCACGAAAATTCTCATCAAAACTCATCTGCGACTATATCTTGTCGCCTCCAAAAGAAAAGCCTTGTAGTACTACATTTTTAATTGCCTCCTTAATTTGGCTCTCAAAATAGATATACAAGACCCTTTTGTATAAGCTAAGATTAGAGGTCTAATTATATTAAAATATCATTGGAGTAATCAAAGTTTAACTGGGAGAAGAAACTCAATTTATGTGGGGAACACTTTGCCACATCGTAACGTTTCCATTCGAGTTGTACGACGTCGTCAATTGTCACAATGTTGGGAAACTTCTCATCATAACGTCGCCATCTATTCAGCCGAGAATACGAGACACACCCCACATAATCACATTTCTTTACTTGATTGTAAAAGTTAAATCTTACTCCATCTTTATATATCGTCTTTACATATAAGAACTATTTTCATTACTCTAATAATTAAAAATAAAAGAAAATTTTAATATATTCACATCGGATCAAGAAAAATATAGATAACATATTAGAAAAATATATCAAAATTAAATACGGAATGATATATTAAATTTTTAATATCCAGCCAAATTTAAGAGAAAACCTTTAACTATTTTTTATTTATTAATAAATAAATTTATTTAGTTTTAGAAAATAATTAAAAAAATAAAACTTAGTGAGAATTAATGATTAAATTTAATATAAACTTTAATTTAACTAACCTCTCTTAATCAAATGAAATTTCTTACTTACAAGATAATAAAAGTATTTACAATAAAGTGTAATAAACAATTGAGGTTAAACGACGTCGTAAAACCCTTCACTATACCTTTAATCCTCGTACTTTAATTTGTGGTAGGTTAATTTGATATTAAATTATCAGAATTTAAATTTCAAAATTTGACAATTATTAAGATTAAAAATAATTAATTTTAAAAATATACGGGCCGAATTTAACTAAAATAAAGTATAATGACTAAATTTACGATTTATATATGATATAAAAACTAATAACAGAATTTAAGGTAAAAATACGATAGAGGCTCCTATATTAGGAGTTAGATTGCATTTTGCTCTCTCTACTAAAAAATGAGCAAATTAGTTTCTGTACTTTAGATCAAAGAGTAAATTGATCATTGTTTTTAAAATTCCATCCATTTATACCGTTAAAAAATGATCTTTATAAGTTAATATGAGGTACACGTGACATGCAATATGTTATTATCTGATTATTCCACCTGTTTAATAGGAAAATGGATAGATTTTTTAATATAAATGATCAATTTTCTATTTTATTTATCATACAATAATTAATTAATTTATTTTTTGAATAGAGGGGCAAACTGCAATACGAGTCCTAGAATTTCATTCTTCTTTTACTCTTGATTTTGCCTAAAATCAAACATTGACAGAAAAGAAGGTCGTAGAGTATTTATGGTTTAAATTTTCACAAAATTTTGCTAATATTAGTATTATTTTTTATAAAATAAAATAAAATTTCAGCTTTTAACTTTTAATATTAATAATCTAATTTTTGTTTAACACGAAATGAATAAATTTATTTTTTAACATTAATAGCAGGAAATTCCACGTGGGCTATGCTGATTGGTTTCGTCGACTGCAATTACGTGAATAAATAATAGCATGGGATAAATATTGGTCTAATGTTGTTTCTAGTCCCTATACTCTTTACATATTTAGAATTTAATCTCTATTTTTAATCCGAGAATTTAATTATTACTTTTTAACAATAGAAGTTTATTTGAAATAAATGTGAAAAGAATTGTAAATATATAAAAAAATTGGTCAAGTAGAGAAAGTCATACCCGAACAAAAACTCTAACTCTTAAGCTAATTCTCTAAAACAATATTGAAAATTTTTAAGACTGAATCGCAACCTTACATTTATAAATCTAATATTCTTTTGTCTTATTTGACTCTTCACGCATGTAATATTGTATACATAACTAGTTTTTAATAAATAAAAAAATATAATCAATACTATATATTAAACATTTAATTGAGTCGGTATTACGAGTTAATAAAATAATGAAAATACTCTTACTTTACAAAGTAAATTGTATTATTTCGAGGGTATTTTTAACACTTTCTATATTTAATATAGAAAAATAAAAAAATACACATATAATTGGATTCGAAATCTTATTTTTATTGTTAATTATATCGATTTTTAATAAATTTATTTTTCATCCCATAATCTAGTTTAATTTATTAGAATTCCAAACAGACTTCAATTATAAAATCAAAAGGGACTAAATTGATGAGATTAAAACTAGAAAGACCAAATTTCAAACATGAGAAGAATACAGAGACTAGCATCATAATTAGACCTAAATATTTTCTAAATTCCAAAAAAAAAAAAATCGTAGATTGAATAAATAGCCATCGGTTTTTTTTTGTCGATTTGTTGCTCTGATAAATTTGTTAAATTTATTTAGCTATAAAAAACTTATAATTTCTCCCGCAAAAAGCGAAGAAGATCGAAGGCAAAAAAAGGTCTCTCATTGTCGGTTCTCTCAGAAAAAAAATAATATTTGCACAAGTTTCTTTCAGGTCAATTCTAATCTCTTCTTCTTTTTTTTTTTGATTTTCTTTTCGCTTAAATTTCTCCAATTAATTGATAGAAAATTTTCGATTTGGAAGTTCTTTGATTTGATTCTTTGGTCGCGGGAGAAAATAATGTCGGAGGAAAATTTGATTTTTTTTTGTTTTATTTTGTTCGAATTAGTAAAGTTCAATACATTTGGATGCATAATTTAGATTTTTTTTGATAATTAAGTTGATCTCAATGCTTATGTTATTGTTTCGCAACGAATTAAATGGTTTGAAAAGAGTAAGGTTAATGATTAGGAGGATTTAGTGTTTTATGTTTGATTCTAGATTTTGATTTTCAGGGAAAATTTGAATTTTTTGTTTTGTTTTGTTCGAATTAATACATTTGGATACAGAATTTAGATTTTTTTTATAAATTAAGTTGATCTCAATGCTTATATTATTGTTTCGTAAAGAGTTAAATGGTTCGAAGGAGTAAGGTTAATCGATTAAGAGGATTTAGTGTTTTATGTTTGATTCTAGATTTTGATTTTCAGGGAAAATTTGAATTTTTGGTTTTGTTTTGTTCGAATTAGATGCTTGAATTAGTAAAGTTCAATACATTGGGATACAGAAATTGGATTTTTTTTTTAATTAAGTTGATCTCAATGCTTATATTATTGTTTCGTAACGAGTTAGATGGTTTGAAGGAGTAAGGTTAATTGATTAGGAGGATTTAGTGTTTTATGGTTGATATTAGATTTTGATTTTCAGGGAAAATTTGAATTTTTTTTTTGGTTGAAATAGATGTTTGAATTAGTAAGCTCTATGCATTTGGATTACAGAATGCGCAAAATTTAAAAAGAAAAAAAAACAGTTTATCTAAGTGCTTATGTTATTGTTTCATAATGAATTAAATGGTTTGAAAGAGTAAGGTTAATTGATTTGGATTACAGAATAGGAGAAATTTTTGAACGTTTACATTTTTTTGTTTTTAATAATTTCGGTTTATATTAAAAGGTTGGAAAGAGTAAGGTTTGATTCTAGATTTTGATTTTCCTCTTCTGGTTGAATAGTGCAGTGTGGTAATTAGGTAGAGTGAAATGATGAGGCTGCAAACCTATGCTGGTCTCAGTTTAGTCGCGATGCTAGCTGTTATTTACCATGCATTCAACAGTAGAGGCCAGTTTTATCCTGCTATGGTGTATTTATCAACCTCTAAGATCAGTTTGGTGCTGCTTCTCAACATGGGGCTTGTATTTATGTGCATCTCATGGCAAATAACCAAAAAGATATTCCTCGGGTCCCTTCGTGAAGCTGAGGTTGAACGGTTGAATGAGCAGTCGTGGAGAGAGGTTATGGAGATCCTCTTTGCGATCACTATTTTCCGTCAGGACTTCTCGGTTACGTTTCTTGCTATGGTTACTGCTCTGTTGTTAATCAAGGCTTTGCATTGGTTGGCACAGAAAAGGGTTGAGTACATTGAGACGACCCCTTCTGTTCCTATGTTGTCTCACATTCGGATTGTTTCTTTTCTGGGTTTCCTTCTTCTTCTAGATTGTCTGTTTTTGTCAAGTTCTATCAAGTTTCTGATCGAAACACGGCAAGCTTCAGTTTCCCTATTCTTTGCGTTTGAGTAAGTTTTTTAACTTGGCACATTTTATTTGTTTCTTGATTAATGATAACATGTATCATTTTTCTTTGTCTGTGTTAAAACATGTATTAACTACTACTTGTGAGTTTTCAAATTTACTAAAAATACCTTATCAGCTGCACAAGGGAGTGGTGGATCTGTATTTTCCAGTTTATCTATTTTCACTCTGACTAATGTTGAATTCCTTGGGTCTAGGTACATGATTCTGGCTACGACAATAGTGTCAACTTTTATAAAATATGTTTTCTATGTGAGTGACATGCTTATGGAAGGACAATGGGAGAAGAAGGCTGTCTATACCTTCTACTTGGAGCTCATTCGGGACTTGCTTCACTTGTCTATGTATTTATGCTTCTTTCTTGCGATTTTCATGTAAGTAAACTATTTATTTTTACTTTCTGCATGATCACAAGTTATTTATTCTGCTTTTCCATTGTGAAGTTTCTGAAATGTGAATGGCATGGTACTAAAACTTGGTTTCTATTACATTTTGCTGTAATGACACAGAAATCAGCTTCTAATCCTAAAAAGAGTATAATTTGGTTGTCATGAGGGCTTAGTCTTGTTTGGCTCTGTTGCCAACTTGATAAAGGAAGGCTGTGCTGCTAGGTCTTTATAAGATAAGTTATAATAGAGAATGGATATAGTATGATAAGTTTAATGAACTTTTTCTTCACCAGCCTTGGTATCTTAATTTGCTTGTGTGTATGTATATATATCCTACAGATTAATCAATGATATGGTTGTTAATTTTTAATTTGTTTATGCAGGAACTATGGTGTACCTCTGCACTTAATACGGGAGCTATATGAAACCTTTAGGAATTTCAAAATTCGTGTTGCTGATTACATGCGTTATAGGAAGATCGCTTCAAATATGAATGACAGATTCCCAGATGCAACCCCTGAAGAGCTCGCTGCGTGAGTCAAATATTTGATTGTGAACTCAGTTTTATATATTTTTAGCTATATTTTAATTTCAATTTGACTCATTTTTAATTGCTTACTGATTGGATGAACAGAAATGATGCAACATGTATTATATGCCGTGAAGAGATGACCACAGCGAAGAAGTTGATATGTGGACATCTTTTTCATGTGCACTGTCTTCGATCATGGCTGGAGAGACAGCATACCTGCCCTACATGTAGAGCTCTCGTTGTACCACCTGAAAACGGAACAAGTTCATCTGGAGGGCAACATGGACCTTGGTCAGATGCTCAAGGACAAGGTAACCTCATTGTAACATAATCTACAACATCCCTTGAGGATTTTGATTTTCTTGATAAATTTGAATGGTTGTATGCCACTTGTTAGCAGACTTATTTTGTTTTTGAGATAATACAGTTCATGCATCTTTTGATGCCTTGTCGAACTGCATGTGAGCTAGTTAAGGCCTGTGCCTTTATAAGGTGCGGAAATGTAAAATGACCACAGGTTTTACTCGTGCTTCAAGGGGCGCGCCTTAGTATCGTGTATATTACTTGAAGGCTTTTTCACTCCAACCCCATCTAAAGATGTTGTCCATGGATAACCTGTTCCATATCCCAGTTATCTTATACCACTTTGAAGCTGTTAAGCTCATTCAGGTTGCAAAGAACTGGGATGTGGAAATTAAATAATTGCTTTACTTTGATATTGCTTTGCTTCTAACTTCTATAACTTTATACTTATTAAATTGACATTACTGTTTTAAAAAAATCATCTAATTGTTTGAAGTGGGAACAGGGTCTGGCACAGGCTCAGCTCGACAAGGTTCTGATGGTGACATGGCTGCTGATAATTTGACCCAGCATCAGGCCAGGCTTCAGGCTGCTGCCACTGCAGCATCAATATATGAGAAATCCTACGTCTATCCATCTGCAAACACTCTAGTTTGGTAAGTAGTTTTATGCTTATAATACTTCATGTCAATTAAATTTGCAGTTTCCTCATTTTGCTGGCTGTTTTTCCCTGCGATTATTTTAACTGCCAATTGCACTGCTCTAATTATCAATTATTTCATTTTGCATTGAAATGATAGCTTCAAAAGCTGATAAGCTGTTCATTGCTTTAGAGGCTTTTCTAGATCATCAAGGTTTCTAATTGTGCTATTGATGTCGGTTCCTATACATGATCTGATCTGGCTCCAAATGCATTATTTTTGCCAATCCTGACTGGTACAGCCATTTACGTGTTACAATCTTGTGCATTTTAAATGCAGGTCTCCTGGATATGCTGTACTTCCCAAGGCTTATGGGCAACCGGATGACTCCACGAAGGGCGAATCTAGTGGGGAAACCACATCCACCGGAGAACAATTTGTCATTCCTGGTGGACAATTCAACTTGTCCTTTCCACGGTTCCCACATTGTGCTTTTGTTCCTTTCCAATTGCCTCGTGTTACTGGAAACATGGGAGAGGCATCGAGTAGTAATCTGCACATTCCAGATTCTCAGTTGGAAGCTCAGAAGAAGATCATTCAGCAACAGATTGAGGTATCATTTATGTGTCATAAGGTTGCTATTGTTGCCTTCTCCATCTAATTATGCGTTTCAAATTTTTTCTTTTTAAAAAGAACAACCGTCTTCTATATCTTGTCCCCTACTGTGGGATATACGTACTTTTTCTTGCTCAAGACAACGACAACTGGTATATAGCCCTCCCTTCCCCACCACACACATACATAAAATTGTGGGATCTGCTGCATGGCATGAGATTACCAATGTCATAGTCATGACCTTTTTTAGGACAGCCTCCTAATAGCATTAGCATTTAGAGCTTCCATACATATGTACATGCATCATGTATGCATGCATGCATACAATACATACATGGTAAAAGTACCAGGAGGCCCTTATATTGCACTTTGCCCCCTTTACTAAATATCGGGCAAATTAGTTCTTAGTACGATAAATCAAAGAGCAAGTTGATCCTTCTTTTAACAATTCCATCTATTTTTACGGTTAAAAACTGATCTCTGTATATCAGCATAAGGTACATGTCCACGCCATGTGTAACTGTCTGATTATTTCTTCAGGTGTGATAATTTTTAATTGTAGAAATGAATGAAATTTTAACATAAATGATCAGTTTGTCCACTGATTTAATGTATAGGGACTAATTTACCCATTTTTTGAGTATAGGGCAAAATTTAACCTGACTCCTAGTATAGGGACTTCTATAGTACTTTTCCCATAGACGTATAATTCTGCAATTTGCTGCATGGCATGAGAAATTGTCAAATGATCTCACACATTTCCAAATTGCTTTATTTGTTTTTCAACATTTTTCTTTGTTCTCAAAATTGAGTAGGTGCTACAAAATCAGCTCCAACTCCTGCAGATGCAGAAGCCGAAAACTGAAGGAAGTGTGGACACTGGTCCCACAGCATCGTCGGACAGAAAAGGGAAGACAATTTCTTCTTCTTCAGGAGATTGAAGAAAGTACGTACCCTTTTGGCAACTGTAATATTTTTTGTTTTTGTTTTTACATTACATCGGAACACCGCATTACTAACATTCTTGCCACTAGGCGAAGATATTTTACGTCCTTACATGGGGAACTAGTGAATGAATGAATAGGCATATAAGAAAGAAAAAAAAAAAGAAAAGAGGGTGGGGGGGGTGGGGCGGGGTTGAAGTTTAGGCTAAAAATTGTAGCATTGCTTCATTGAGGGGGAAAAATTGTTTTAAGCAACGATATTACATTTTGAAATTTAATTTTAATGAAAAAAAATTCAATTATCAAAATGTTTAGTAGTAAGGAAAAAAAAAATTATATGTTATAGGTATTAACTTTTCATTTTTACGTGTTTCCTTTTTTTTTTCTCTTTATTATCTTTTTTCAAAAATGTTGTGAAAAGTGGGGGAAATTGGAAAAGAAATATTTAAGCTAGAGGTGTTTGGGTTGAGGTTGGGTTGGGCTTATGCATTTTATCAATGTTTATGTCATACATGATTTTCTAGCTGGCGGCCGGGTTTGAAATATGGGCATTAAATTTTGCTTGAATTTATTTAAATTCATTCATATTTTTTTTAATTTTAAAAATATAAATATTATAACTAATATTTATTACTTATATATACATATATCTTTTACTAGCATTATATGCTTTTTTTAATTAAAATTTTAAGTATAAACAACTTAATAATTTTTTTAATATTTTCATTATAATTTTACTATATTTAAATTTTTACGGATAAATTATATAATACATGAAATAAAAGGAAAAAATAAAAAATAAAAAATGGTTTAAGTTGAGTTTGAATTTTTTATATTAAAATTCAAACTTGACTCATAATTTAAATAGGATATATAATTTAACCCTCCCTTTAACTTGCTTTATTGTCTTCTCTATTTCATATGTATTTCATAATTCACCATCTATACTAGGTTAGTGCAATATATAATCAAACTCCTTTATGGTTAACTTAAATAAAAAATTATTTTTTTAAAAATCAATTAGAAATTGATTAAAAAATCAATATATTAACATTAAAAACCCAATATATTCTGAGTTAAATGTTAATAAAATAGATGTAGTTGTCTCTTTACTTTTTTTTTCCTCATATAATGTAGATATATATATATTCAAAATTATTCGTCTTAAAAGGAACTGAATGTACATATATTTCTTCATTGAAAAGATGTTTTTCCACCCGCTAGTTATAGTGTTTTTCCTCGAAAAGATATATGTTTTCTATTTAGTTGTAGCAAAACTCGATTTTCCTTTAACAATTTTAAATTTTAAGTTAATTGGATTGAGTTGAAACTCGAATTATTTTAAGTTAATTTGATTTTTTTGAGTTAATTTAAATAAATAATTCGAGTTTCAAGTTTAAGTCTAATTAAATTTTAGAATTTGAATAACTTGGATAATTAAAACAATAGATTAAATGTAAATATCCTTTTATTCCTCGTTAATTTTGAAAGTAAGTAAATTGACTTTTATCTCAACAAAAATTAAAAAATTCTAAACAAAATATGAAAAAGTTAAAATTTTTAAAAAATTCTAAAAAATAATTTTGTAGACCTAAATAAGTAAACTAACTATTTAACTTTATTATACTAAAGTATTTTTTCTACTATTTTGCTTTGAAAAAGTTCTCAAATTTGGTTTCAAATTTATGTCATTTAATATGAAATTAGTTATATTGTAACAAGATTTGAATTTGGCATGTTTAATTTAACTATAACAATTTCACTCGATTCAATTTGACTTGATTATAATTTAATTTCACTTGACTCGATTCAAAAACATTTCAAATAAAATTAGAATGATAAAATAATACTAATCAACTCAATTAACTTGAAACTTTCTCACTCGATGTTCACTCCTATTTTTGCTCACTAATTCTAAAAAAGTGTGCAATTTTTATTCACTCCAAGATGAAAAATATTTTTAAATATTATAAATAATAAATTAATATTTATATCTATTTTATATTAATAATAATAAAAAAGCTTGGTGTCACGTTAATTCGATACCTATCAGTTAATTTTTTTTCAAAAGCACTGAAATTAAGGTTATTATTGTAATTAATTTATAAAAAAACTAATTTTAAAATTCACCTTTTTTTTGAGAAAAAAAATTATCCACTACAAATAACTTGTTTACTCAAAAGAAAAATCCATTATATTTAGTAAATATTTTTTAGAATAATTTGTTAACTATTTTAATTTATAAATATTTTTAAAATATAATTTCTAGAAAAACCCACAACATTTAGTAAATAGAAATTTTGGGCAATCCAGAAAATTTAGTATATTAATTTTCTGATTGTAAAAATAAAAATATTTATTAAAAATATTATTATTATTATTATTATTTTTCTTTTTTTTTTCTTTTTTGGGTCAAATAGTGAATTCTTTTCACCCACCTAAAGCACACTAATGCTGAATAAACCGACTTTAAGCCATCACTTATTCCACTATTTGATTAAAAAAACCCCCCTCTTCAAGTCAATAACCGATAGCAAATTTCCAATTTCTTTTGTTTTTTTTTGTTTTTTTTCACTATTATTTAAACGGCGATGACGATGAAGATGACAATCGCTTACGTTTACTGTTCTCACTGTCTCCACTATTCCAAAGCAGCCATTGAAGCTAACTTCTTGTGAGCACTCTCTTAAATTCTTGATTTTCATAATAAATCTTCTAAAATTTCAATATATTTTTTCATTCTTTTCTATGAATTTAATATTTGATTTTATATATGGTGATGAATGTGCGATCGATCGGAGCGTAGTTCTTGTTCTAGTTGTGGAAAATTGGTGAGCGAGGTCAATGTAAAGGGAAATCCAGATTCGGTTGTAAAGAAGAAATCCAAATTTCCAAGGTTTAAAAGAACCAAAAAGAACTCCATGAAAATTAAAGGTGAGTTTCTTCTTGGATCAGATGAGAAAAAAGATTGAAGAAGAAAAAAAAAAACTCAGTTCTTTAGGTTATTAATTTTTGGGAGAATATTGGTTTGTTTATTTTAATAATAATAATAATAATATTATTATTTTTGTTCTTTAAGTTGTTGTTATTATTATTATTATTATTATTAATTTTAAACAATTAATATAAAATTAAACTTTGGTTTTTAAAATCATTTGTATTAAAATTTTAATCTATATTATTTTAGATAAAAATTATATCAAATATGATTTTAGAAAATAATAAAAGCAATTAAAAATTTCAACTATCTTATTGTAAATTTTGTATTAATTAAATATATAATATCATTATCAAACAAATTTAAAAATCTAAACAATGATTTTTTTCTTTATAAAAAAAACCATAACGTTTGTAAAGCATGAAGATTGATAAATTGCCATAAATATACATTTTTCCGATGTTTATAAAAAAATAAATATTAAAATTGTATATAAACTTTGATTAAATACACTTTATCTTGTAATTTATACGTAAAAATTTTATTTAATTTAATTTCATTTCATCAATAAGTGATAATATTTTGTGTATAAATATTAATATTATACAATTATATTAAATTAATATGAAAATAATATGTACATATAAAGTGTAATTCAAGTTATATATATAATTATGACAACTTAAAATTCATGTATTAAATGGTACATTAAATGAAAAATTTGATAATTACCTATTTTTAATTAAAATCTAATTATAATATTAAAATCCAAGGCTATACATTCAATTAGAAACATTTTGTGTATAAATTTTGTCATAAAAGGGGAAGAATAATATGTTAAATAAGCTTTAGAGGCATAAAATATTAAGCATATATATATACACATATATCAGATATTATGCCTTCACCTTTGAGTCTATGCTGCGTTTACTATGCCAGACACTATTCCGATCACCGTTCACCAGATCCTTCTAGGCAACGACCGACATCAATCAGTTCATCCACTCTTACTATTCATCTCGATACAATTGATACTATTTTGTTCTTATATTATGCTTGAATGTTTATTTTAATATTTGAGTTTATTTTTCTGTTTCGTACAAGTATCTAAGTTTTTTTTTTATCCCAAAACTTAATCAAGTAGAAATTATTCTAATATCATATAATAGCTCAATCCAAGCCTAATTTAAACCTGACCGAGCCTAATCCATTAACACCTATGGTCAATTTTTCATTAAAATTCTTTTCAATGGAAAAAGGAAATGGATAATTATGTAATTTTGGTATTGTCCTAATTTCTCTCTTTTCATCTTTTTGGGTGGCCCAAGTCTTTGATATTCATTATTTCTATTTCAGCATTATAAACAGTAGTATTTTGGGAGCCATGGTCACATGTAGTGCCAAAATTTGAGGCCTACATTTTTTTACTATGAAAAATCAACCAATTCATGAGTGACCACCATATCAGATTTCATCAAATTCCATGATCTAAGTAAATGGTACATGTGGCAACAAATAGTGTTCCTGCAAATTGGTTTTGGATCTTTTCGTTATTCAGTCCGTAGGTATGGGCTTTCCGTAGAATCGAGGTACTATCAATTAGCTTAAGTGATAATAACTTTCTTTATTAATGATTTATATGTAATCGGTCGAGTTAAATCGAGTTAAATTATGTGCAAATTTTTTTGTTTATTATAGTTTCATTTAATATAACGAATTCCGACTTAATCAGAGCTGATAGGAACAGATTTTTTTTTATTTCGAAATTGAGTTTAGGTAGGTCAAAAATGGTATTTTTTAATAGTTATTAAACCGGGTTAAGTTCAGATTTAGAGAAAAACCCACCCTGCCTTGGTTAATTACAAAATTCACCTTTTACATAATATATTAATATTGGATTCTCATTTCCATTATTTGTGCAGCTCACCTTTGTGTTGTTATCCCATGAAAGCCTTTTTCCTTATTTTTTATTTCCATAATTTCTTCGTGTTGCATAAATAAAATATAGGACAAAAAATAATAGGAAATAATAAAAATTATTTTATTTTTGGGTTTTTTTTAAAGTCAGGGTCAAGCCATATGTGTCCTACATCGGGTCGAGACATGCAAAAATTTGACCCATCTTGTCCTATTGTCATCCTTAAAGTTTCCCTTATTCAAACACTTCAAAAATACTCTCATTCTAGAAATCCGAATAAAAGGATAAAATCAAACTAGCTATTTATAAGTCTCAAAATATTATTTTTTAAATGATAAACTAAATAATTTATATATTGATTTGGTTAAAAGAAATTATAAATATTATTTACTTAACAACAATGAGACTACGAACATGTGAGGTAAAAGTGATCATAAAAGAGGTTTAGATCGGGTTTATGTATGATATTAATATTATATATAAATCTTAAGTTTAGCTTAACTCAAAATATGAACTTCAAATTTGCTTAAATTTATTAATATTTATAAATAGCTAACTCAAACTCATTTAAGTCAGGTCGTTATATTACATTTTTATTAAATCTAGACATATTCAATATTTTTTTTGAGAAAGAACTTAACCTTTTTTTAATATTATAAACTTAAAAATTGAGACGGACTTGGGTTTTGAATATTGAAATCTAAATTTAACTTATATTTTAAACGTTCTAATTTTTCTCTAAATTTATTTTTCAGATATAATATTTTTATCTAAATCCTTTCAAATCAAAGGGTGAATGAAATCCAACAGGGATGTGCAACATAAACAGTGTTTTCATACATACAAAATGTGCACTACTGTTTGATTGCAAAGCTTACTAATAAAGCATGTCTGCTTAATGTTTTTTTATTCTCTTTTCAAAAAAATAACATAAAATTAATTAAATCCCTTAATCCAAAGGAAATTGTCATTTGTTTATTTACTTATTTCATTTTATAATATATTTACATGACTGAATTTTTTGAATTAAACATTATTAAAACGTTTTTAATTTGTGAAAAAAATTCAAAGAGAATAAAGAAAAACCATTTTACAGTCCAATGCATCTTATTCTATAAGTTGTAATGGCATCTCTTTTGATATCATCATCACTATGGATAATATCTATGTATGAGTTTTCAAAAATAAAAGAGAGTATATATATATATATATATGTGTGTGTGTGTGTGAGTCATCATAATTCTTTTGATTTTTGATGCTCTATATCTTGCACTTTTTTTTGTTCATCTTTTTGGATGACAATGAGTGAAGCTTGAGACAACTGGTGGAGAGAATATGTAACAGCAAAGCTTTATTGGCCATTCTATAAAAATGGCTTCCATTGTGTAGATCATTAATTAAAACTCAAAAGTCTTAGCTAAATATCTTGTTTCATCGGAGTGACTATGGATGGTGGTGGTGAAGAAGTTTCCAGTGACGGAGAAGGTCAAATGTTGCCGGATTCCGCTCGTAAACGTGGTGGCTGGGCTACTTTCCCCTTCATTGCTGGTCTTTCTCTCTCTCTCCCTCCCTTTTCCTCACTTTTTTTTTAAAATTTTGGTTACGTTGCTGAACTCTTTATTTTTTTTTATTTTTCAAAAATGTGTTTTCTATGTGCAATAAAATATGTGTTTTTGATTATTTTTAAGTAGGTATTAGATACTTACTCGAGTTCGGCTAATGTAAGAAGTGTATAATGAATTCTCAAAATTATACTTACCTTATTCGAACTCTTTTTTTACTCTAAAATACCAATGTTTGAAACTTGTTTTTGACACTTATTCAATCATAGATTTTAATTGTTTTTAGACATACATATTAAACACTTACTCGAGTTTGGCTAATGCAAAAAGTGTCATGAATTCTCCGAACTATGCTTACTTTACTTAAACTTTTCATTTTCTCTAAAACACCCGTGCTCGATATTTGTTTTTGATATGCATGCCAACATGGGTTTTTGGTTAGTTTTTAGACATGTATACTTGTATAACACATTTATTTGAGTTCAGCTAAAGTAAGAGATGTGTCATGAATTCTCCGAATTATGTTCAAACTCTTCATTTTCTCTAAAATACGCATGCTTGATATTTGTTTTTGACATGCATGCAAATGTGAGTTTTTGATTGTTTTTAGACATATGTATACTCATATCACACATTTACTCGAGTTTGGCTAAAGTAAGAAGTGTGTCATGAATTATACAAACTATGCTTACTTTACTCAAACTCTTCATTTTCTCTAAAATACCAATGCTTGATATTTGTTTTTGACACATATACAAACACGAGTTTTGATTATCATTAAACATGTACACTTGTATCACGAACTCAAGTTTGGCTAAAGTAAGAAGTGTGTCATGAATTCTTCGAATCATGCTTATTTTACCCAAACCCTTCATTTTCTCTAAAATACTCATATTTGAAACTTGTTATTGTCAGATACTCTCAAACATGGGTTTCGATCGTTTTTAGACATATACTCGTATTGGATACTTACCCTAATTCGGCACCGAAAGAAATGTGTCATAAATTTTCGGACTAACAAGCAAATGAAAAAAAAAACAGGGGCACTAATAGGATCAAGCATAGCAGTATCAGGATGGGCAAACAACTTGATTGTGTACATGATTGAAAAATTCCATGTGAGAAGCATTGATGCAACCCAAACATTCAACATTGTAGCTGCTTCTACTAGTTTACTTCCTATGGTTGCTGCAATCCTTGCCGATTCTTTCCTCGGTTGCTTTTCCGTCATCTGGATCTCATCTCTTATCTCGATCCTGGTAACCATTTACTTTTATTTTCATTATGAAACGACCTCAAATTATGAACCTAGATTCTAAATTGATTATGTTGAAGGGAGGTTGACTCTTTCTAGAGAAGTATTCAAAGTGTCGTTCGTCAGGAGCCAAAAGAGTCCTCAACGGGTTGGTATTGTCCCTGGGTAAAGCTGAGGTTTTGTCTCTTGACTTTGTTAAGAGCCCAAGTGTCAAAGGAGGCAGGATTCACAAGGTGGGAGCACCCACCTTGTTGGATCACGCACTTGGTAGGATTTGAACCCTTGCTCCTTATATGGCATCTAAGGGCCTAATCCAACAAAGTGTTCTTGCTCTATAAACCCTATCTCCGACACTCGAACTCTTGACAAAGTGTTGTCCATTTGGTTAACGCAATCTCAACGGCTCGATATCGTCTCTAGGTTGAGCCAGGGTTTTATCTCCTAACTTCGTTAAGTGCCCAAGTGCTGAAAATGAGGTTCACAAAGTGGAAGCACCTTGTTGGATTAGGCTCTTAGATGCCATATACGGAGCATGAGTTCAAACCCTACCAAGCGCTCAGCTCAATTCAACAAGGCGCTCATGCTCTGTGAACCTTGCCTCCAGTACTTGCGCTCTTGACAAAGTTGGGAGACAAAATTCCAACTTAACCCGGTGATAATACCAACTCGTTAAGGGGTCCATTGGTCCCAGACGAACGACACTTCAAAGACTTCTCCAAAAGCAGTTGGTTCCCCTCAACAAGTCCGAAACTTCAAAATGTTTTAATTGAACCTTTAAAGTATCAGCAATGTATGAATCACTATTAACCTAATCATTA
The DNA here is from genome assembly GCF_007990345.1 of Gossypium hirsutum. NCBI lineage: Eukaryota > Viridiplantae > Streptophyta > Magnoliopsida > Malvales > Malvaceae > Gossypium > Gossypium hirsutum. The sequence goes on from NC_053431.1 coordinate 984,046, forward strand.
ATTCAAACATATTTAAAACATGTGGATCAAATTGTAAACATATATGCACATGGACAACTTGAATCTGACATTTCTGAAAAAGACAATGCTTAATAAAATTTAGAAGTATTATTTCTTTTCTTTAATTCGTTGAATCCAAGCGGCCCATATAATATTTACACATGTATTTACAATTTGATCTAATATTTTAAAGCCCAAACTAATTTGAATACTCAATTAAAATATTTTTAACACGAACCATAGTTTAAGAATGTCGTGTTTAATATTTATATTTTAATATATATTCAGATATAGCATACAAATATAATTAATATATTCTATTCAAAACCCGAAACCCGAAAAAAAAGCATTTGAGTATTTAAAAATTTCTTCTATCCTGGAATATTGGATGAAAAAGGAGTTAGCTAATGTTTGACTAACTTTAGTATTGTTCTTTACTGTTGGCATATTAGAGCTTTATCAATGTTGCCATTAAGAATGAAATGTTTGATGCCTATCCAAATATATTTCTTAATTATTTGGTTTATTCGATTCGATTTTTTTAACGCTAGTTAAAAGCTTAAGAATATACTTAAATAGTTAATAACTTTTTTTTTAAAATTAAACAATTTTTTTCGGAATAAATTGTGTGAGCACAATCATTCCGATTCTTCATTTTTATTGAAAGTACTTGTGTTTAATATCAGTATTCGATACATATTCATATATGAATATAAATCCTCTAAGTATTTAAAATTTTTGAAATAAAATTTTATAAAATACAAATCCTTCAAATATTAAAAAAAAGAGAGAAGTAAATGTAATTCTTATTTTAGTCCCTCTATTATGTTGAAATTTGAAATTTAATTTTATTTCTTTAATTTGACATAATTTAGTCCCTCTACTATGCTAAAAAAGTGATGACTGAGAAATTTCTTTCAGAACTACCCTAAGTATTTGGTTTTCATATAAATTTATTATTTGCTAATCATGATCAGACTTGTCCATAAGATGGGTCGAGTCACGGCCTGGCTCAGAAAAATTTAAGCCTAGGACTGTTTTCGGCATGGCCCGCAAAAAAAAACCCATTTCATTTTTTAAACGATATTAAAATATGTTTTTATATTAATTTTTCATATATTTTTATAATTAAATTTAAATTTAAAAATATTTTTTATTATTTAAATTTTATTCAAGTTGTGCTAGACATAAAAACCTTGTTTAATCCTGGCCCATGAACAAGCGGTTGACTGAATTTTTGCATAGCCCTACCTATGTAACCATAGTGACAAAAATCAATAAATTAATCTAATTAAGTGAATACTATTAAATTTTGCTGTTAAATCACTTAGCTGAAAATTAATATTCAATAATTTATATATGACGAATTATGATAAATTAAGGGTAATTAACTAGACCAGCATATATTTATTTATGGATACGAGAATTGATTTACCACCGCATTTGCAGGGTATTATCCTAATAGCTTTAACGGCTATGCTTGATCCCTTAAGGGCTCAACCATGTCAACACGGATCAGCATCGTGCCCGACACCATCAAAAGTTCAATTCTGTATACTTTACTCAGGCATAGCATTAGCCGCGGTAGGTGTGGCGGGCACACGTTTCACCATCGCAGCCATCGGAGCCAACCAATTCGACAATTCGAAGGATCAAAGGGTGTTCTTCAATTGGTTCGCCGTCACTTTGTACGCATCGATGGTGTTAGGTGCGACGGTGATTGTGTACATTGAGGAAAATGTGAGTTGGGTGTTCGGGTACTGGTTGTGTGTTGCGGTGAATGTCATCGGGTTAGTCGTTTTTTTATCGGGGAAACGTTATTATCGACACATAAAGCCTCAGGGAAGCCCATTCTTGAGCCTTGCACATGTTGTTGTTGCCACAATTGTTAAGAGAAAAGTGTCTCTTTCATCTAGAGCTGAAGATTATTACCATAAAGAAGATGGTCCTAGGGAGAAACCAGTTTCATTGCCTTCTAAAAGCTTCAGGTATTTGATCTATTTATTTCGAAATTTGATATTCTCGTGACTAGACTTGTTTAAGGATCATATTATTTATTATTGATTAAATGTTAATTCAATTGGTACGGTTGTTGTTATAGCAACTTGGAAGTCATATGTTAGAATGTGTTTAAACCAAGGTTGTTTAAACAAGATCACTTGTCAGACCGATTGGACTAGGAACCAGCCGAGGTATCAATCTAGTAGAGGCATTGAACCAATTGACCCAGGAATTGGTACTTACCAGTTGAACCAAATTTTTAATATTTTATTATTATTATTAATTTTTTAATGATTTACGATAGGCCGGCGAATCGGTGGCTTGACCGGTTCAACCACTGGCCGAGTTCTGAAAAGCTTGGTGAAACGCATAATATCCTCCACTTTAAGGGTTTTGGAGAGTTTTATGGGTAGTTTATGAATTGTCTCAAAAAGAAAATCAAGTTATTCAAAGTTTGAAAGATCAACTCGATATTGGACAAAAATAATATACTCAGAAAATGAGTTTGGACAAAAACTCGTCTAGAATATAGGGTGGGTTTAGACTCTAATATGCAAGGCTCGAGCCTAGGCTATTTTTCAACTTTTTTAATATGTTAGTTTACTTTTCTTTTTTGAACATTAATATGTTTTTTTTTTCATATGTTATGTATTTTATATTATATTAAAATTAAATATATATAATATTATAATGTAAATAAAACTCTCTAAAGGGCAAAGCTATTCGCTCGAATGTTTGTCGAAGATTGAGACAAAAATATTATGTCTGAAATTTTAATTTGGACAAAAAAATAAACGTGTTCAAGATACATATCAAACTTTTTCACCAATATTCGAAACCCATTTTGGACAATATTATTTAAGTTGCTTATATGTAAATATTAAATAAAAAATATCATTCGAAAAATACATGAGCTGACTAAAATAACTATTTTAGTCTTTTACAATTAAGATTCATAATTCGTGTTTGGTCGACTTATGGTGTAAATACCATACATTGACTCGATCTGTCAACATATTTACTCATATTTTTACAATTTAGTCTTTTTTACGATATTAATGGCATTAACCAATCAAGCAAATGCAGGTTTCTAAACCATGCTGCTGCAATGGAAACCGAGGAGGACAGCAAGGTAAATTCATGGAGACTATGCTCCGTACAACAAGTTGAGGATTTTAAAAACCTGTTGCGAATTTTCCCATTACTGTCGAGTGGCGTATTAATGTGCACGACACTGCCGGTTATAAGCACCTTAACAATCCTCCAAACTCTAACCCTCGATCGCCGTCTTGGGCCAGATATGAAAGTCCCAGCAGGGTCAATGATAGTGTTCATATTAACCTCAACAGCTATCAACCTCACATTGATTGATCGGTTCCTTTTTCCGCTATGGCAGAAGATGACCTTAAGATCGCCGATGCCCCTTCACCGTATTGGACTCGGTCACTTATTTAACATGACAGGTATGGCTGTTGCTTCCTTGGTGGAATCAAGGCGGCTAAAACTGGCTCAAACCCATAGTGTTTTGGACCATCCAGGGTCCGTTGTCCCTATGTTTGTACTATGGTTAGTGCCCCAACTAGTCTTGGTTGGACTCGGTGAAGCATTTCATTATCCAGGACAAGTCACGTTGTATTACCAAGAATTTCCGAAGCCGTTGAAAAGCACCGCAGCAGCAATGATTTCAGTTGTCGTTGGATTCGCCTACTATCTAAGCACCACCGTGATTGATTTGGTTCGAAGGGTCACGACGTGGCTGCCAGATGATATAAACAACGGGAGACTCGGGAATGTGTATTTGATGTTTGCAATGATGCAGATGTTGAACTTCTTTTATTTCCTGTTTTGTGCAAAGTGTTATAAGTATCATAGTGTGGAGGGAGGAAATAAAAACAGTGATGATGAGAGTTCTAAAAGCTGATGTTTAAACCGTGAACTCGGTTTTCGGTGGAATTCAAGAAGCATTTCGAATTTTCTAGGGAAACAAACAGTGAAAGGAGGGGAATGATGATTTGTGGAAGAAAATTCAATTAGAAAATGGTGTAATGATAACCATATTCAAACATACAGAAAGCATATTGTTTACAAAGTTACTCGAACTTGATTGTGAGTGTCGTACTGACATTTATTATCTCTACAACTACGGCAAATGCCGCACAACTGAGAATATGGACGGGACTGAAAAAAAATGAATGTACACCCTTAGATCTATGTGCAACACACTCACCCAAGTCTGAATAACATAGTGATATATAATATAACTAACGAAGTAACGGGATATTTTAACATGGTATATCTAAGAAACACTGAAACATTCACTTGTTTCGAAGTTGGGGAACTTACTTTTGGTTTTCTTCGTGCTCCATGCCAACCAACAACCGAGATGATCTGCCACACACCAAGACTTCATGAATAAATCTTGATAGAAAGATGATCCTTGTATGATAATGTCGCGAATCCAATCAATGCGCTCTGTTTCAACTTTTGGGAAGCCTTGTATGACTGAAAATTCTCATCTGACAATGGAGAATTGTTTGTAGATCGTGGCACTATCAAGATGGAAGAAATAATATTTGGAATACCCGTAAGCATTCATTCTGTATGCAAACACTAGTTTCCCGAGCTGACTCCGTTCTGGGAGAGAAAAATCATTCACCGCTGTTTGCTCCCCTACAAGAGATCGTCCAAGAGTTTTGATATTATCGGAACTTTTTATGATAAATAAAACCGGAAGAACTTGAAATTTCCATACTTTCAAACTTACAAGACATTAGCTGATCTTGCAATCTCCGAAGTTCTCACCAGGATACTCTTCCGAAAATGTGATGTCATTTGTGAGCCCTGAAATATAATCTTCATCCTCATCTTCTTCATCACTTTCAAGATCAGGTCTACTATACCGTCTTTCAACATATTCAAACATCTGCCGCCTCTGTAGGCGGACAACATGCATTATAACATCAGGGGCAAGTGTTGCCGGGGACTGGTCCTCTCTATTCTGTCTATTAGATTCCGTAATCTGTTCGTAGAGAATACAAGTAAATACACATTCATAAATCATCTTAGGGTAAACTACACTAGTAGTCACCCAACTATTAGTAAATTTCTTTTTTCATCACCCAACTATGAAAAGTTACAAAATAGTCACTCAACTATTCAATTTTGTTTTTTTTGGTCACCAAACTATCTTGGATTTTTAGGTGTTCCCATTTTTACGTTAGCCAAATAGTGACCAAAAAAGACGAAATTGAATAGTTGGATGACTACTAGTGTAGTTTATCCATCATCTTATTAACACTACTGGATACGAGATGATACCTTCTTCAAGTTTTTAGGAAGTGCAGGAGCATCACCAGCCATAGGAGCCCAAAGCTTTACATCTTTATCAAATCCACATGTAGCTAAAAATGGCATGCACGGATGAGGCTCAAGATGATTTACTATACGCCGATCACCTACCATTACTCGAACAAGCTTAGCACCCTTCTTCCTCCAAATAAATATATGCCCACAATCAGAACCACTCATCACATATTCATCTTTGGGGCCAAAAAAACTCACTCCTTTGACGGTTTGTGAGTTTCTATGACCCGCATAAACTTGCGGTTCCTCATTTCTCAACTGAGTTTCAGACTCAAGAGATAACGGAGAAGGTCCGAGCCCCATGTTCTCTTGGAATAAATAAATCAGCTCATCATTATAAGAAACAAGTAGTTCACTTGCTTTAGAATAAGCTAATCCTGTAATATGAACATGGTTAGAGTGAAACAGATGGCGAGGGCAAAATAAGTTCACAGGTTCATCCGAAACATTAGATCCATCCGACTGATATCTTCTGATATCATAGACGCGTGCATATTCATCGGAACCTCCAATAGCAAAGTAATTTGGATTCCTTGGATCAATTATAATGGCGTTTAACCTTATGTTTAAAGGCGGACTGTTAGTTTCTTTGAATGAGAAGCAATGGAATAGCTTCAAAGCTGAACCACATCGCAGATCATACTGTAACACACAAAAGAGTAAAGAATAATGACAAAACCAAAAATTGATCGAAGCTAAAATAAAGTTGCACTTTCCATTAAATTAACTAACATGTTGAACTAAGCCGTCTTCACCACAACTAAAGAATATGTGCGGACTTCCTGGCTCGACAGCAAGGCAGTGTACACGACCTTGGTGCTTTCCCAACCTTCCTGTCTTAACTTGACCATTCTCCAAAATCTCTCCAAGCCTCACCTGATATAAAAAGAAAACCATTTAGAAGGTCAGAAGTAAGAAATTATCAGTCTCATTAGTAGATTCTTTAGTTATGTTTCAAGAAGTTTCTTTGAATGAGCAAAAATAACCTATTAGTAGCTTCTATATTGCTGCGACTCTTCATTTTTATTTTGAAGTACACATGTTCAACACTCGTGTTAGATGCACTTTTGTGTAATGGTTATGGGGATATGAGACTTAAAGTCCCTCCAAATACACTAAGAAATTAAAAAAATTAGAGCATCATGCTAATAATGAGACGATATTAGTTTATCCTCTTTAGGGGCCATGAGCAGCACACCCTGAAGTGGCGCCATCCAAGCACACATGGCCTCTATATCCTAGAGGACACGAGTTCAAGTCTCCCAATACGCAAAGCTTTTTAACGATCATGGTTTCGTTTGACATCAGAGACAAGACATTGAAGGTGCCCTACTCAAGGCCCAAGGGCATCCCAAAGATACCAATACATTTGGACTATCAGTAAGAAGCTCTAACAATAACAACATCAAATGCATACCTGGCACTCACATCTAAATCCGACTAACATAGACTAGCATTAAGGATCAAAGCAAGGATAAGCAAAAAGCATAAACACCACGACCTGGCCATCAGCAGTAGAAGTGACTATTCTCTTATCATCAAGGATCAAAGTAGGGATATGATGCTTAAAGTCCCTCCAAATACGCAAAAAGCTTCAAAAAAATTAGAGCATCATGCTAATAATTAGAAGATATTATCCTCTTTAGGTGCCATGAGCAATGCACCCTCAAGTGGGGCCATCCTAGCACACATGACCTCTATATCCTAAACAACACGGGTTCAAGTCTCCCAATCACTAAGCTCTTCAACTATCATGGTTCCAACAAAACCTTGAAGGCACACCACTCAATGGAATCCAAAGAGAAGAATACATTCGGACCATCAGCACAAAGCTCTAACAATACCAATATCAAACACATTCCCGACACTCAGGGACAAAGACAAAGGGGGGTAGGCGGTGGCCTTGCCCCCTCCCTCCCCCCCCCCCCAAATGGTAGATCTCCCATTAGCCCTTAAATTATATATTAATATGATGGTAAAATTGCACTTTAGCCCCAATAATTTATGATTCATCTCTGACCGCTCCTAAAGCACTTTTCTGGCTTTGTCCCTAGGACACTCGTATCCAAATCCGACTAACATAGACAAGCATCAAAGCAAAGGATAAACAAAAAGCATAGAACATTCATTTACCTGACCATCAGCAGAAGAAGTGATTATTCTCTTATCATCAGTTAAAGGCATAATTCTAGCTTGAAATATATTGTCTAAGTGACCAGAAGCATAACAAAGTGTTTTGGTTTTAGTTGCCCAATTCCATAACATAACATGCTTATCATCAGAACCTGAAACCAAGATATCACCATTAAAGTTGAATTCCACAGTGTTTACACATCCTTCATGGCCATTTAGTTTCCCATAAAGATCGATTTTTTCTACTATAACCTGTACCAAAATAACACACGGAAAAAATAATTAAAAATTAAAATCATATCAAAAACAGAATACAAATTAACTGAATCTTAAATACCCAGCTTTTCTAAGAACAAGAATTGAACATTAGATAGATGACTTATTGTTTATAATTTCATTGGATGGTGTGATCACAGTGGGGGACTAAAAGAAAGAGCAAAGAATAAAAGTATGGAACCTGTGAAGAAGAGAAATGGCGAGAAAAAGTTTGTGGGGAAGAAATTATCATTTCACGGTTGATGATTTCTGGGAAAAAACCATGTTTGCTTCTCTTGAAATTTGTCGTCTCCATTGTTTCAATTTTTTGAAACGGAATTTTCTTTTTCACAGTTCAGTTCTTGTTATTTGCTTGGTGACCTATGCTTTGTGTATATGGTGCAAGTAACACGTGTTTTTCGCAAGCTATTCGAGGTAAAATTACAATGAGACCCTGTACATTTTATCCCTTTTATTTTTAAAAAATCAAATTAATCACTATTTGTTAAATCAAGGAGCAAATGAATTCTAACTATTAAAATATCATAAACTTTTGCGTTTAACAGAATAATTAAACAGTAACACATAGCGCGAAATGTATACCACATATTAATATGTAGAGACTAATTTTTAACTATAAAAATAGATAAAAATCTTAATAAAAAATTTAAATGAGATTACAATTTATCAATTTATTTTTTAATCTATTGTACATGAACTAATTTGCATAATTTTTAATAGAGAGTACAAAATAAAATTTGACTCCAAGTACAATGATCTTTATAATATTTTTACCAAAAACTTCAAATGAGGTTACAAATTTTCAAATTAAAATTGAGTTATGGATGAGTTAACTTCAAATACCATAGTTCCCAATTCAAACCCCTTACTTACAAGCTTAACTATTTTAATATAGTTTACATTATGAAATTATTTTTTTATATTTAATATATTTTAAATTATGAAATTATATTTTTTACTCAACTTAATTACCAATAAACTTAATCGAATTCTAATGTCAACTTAAATACAAAAATTAAACTTAATCGAATTCTAATGTCAACTTAAATACAAAAATTAATTAAGCTCAAACTCGGAATAGTTAAACTATAATTTAAGCTGATTTTCTACTTAAAATTTGAAGTCAAAAGTTAAATTCGAATATCTTGTGCACCCGTGTGTATAAAGCGTGAGAATGCGTTGCAGTTCTCTGCTAAGCAAAGTGAAAACTCGTAACCTATACGGTTGTTAGATATTCCTGATTTCAGATTTTTAGTTTTTGAGAAATTAAAAATTGTCCATTTTATTAAAATTTTTAAATTCTATAAACAAAATAAATCATTATATGGTAGATCAAAGAACCAATATCTTTTATTAAAAATTCCATCCAAAGTTGACATCACTAATGAAATAACCACGAAGAAAGATTTTTAATAGTAAAAATAGATAAAATTTTAAACAGAAAAATCAGTTTACTCTTTAATCTAATATAAGAGAACTAATTTACCTTTTTTTTAAGCAAATAAAACAAAAATACAATCTAACTCATAAAAAAACGGAATACTTTTACGATCACAAAAGATATAAACATTAGAGTGAACAGATAATATTATTAAAAAGAAAAATTAAAGCATGAAGATAACTTGTCCACCACAATGATAATAGCAAGCAAGATGGAGCTAGTTCTTGGAATTCTATGTTATAATAAGAATAATAAGAATGCGATTCTATCATATTACATTACCATACATTACATTACCTGCAAAATCACCCACTATTTTTGTCAGTGTAATAAAATTCTTTTATAAATCTACCCTTTACTCACCCCTCAACCCATTCTCCCCAGTTGTAGAAATAAAGAACAAAGAATTGAAATCCACAGCTCTTTTTTACAACTCAGTCTATTTTATCGGGACTCTTCGTTTTCTCTAAAATATTTATAACCGTAGATATAAAAATAGAACATATTCGCACCTGCCACTCACTTCAAATCCCGATAACGTAGAATAACACCCTTTCTCCCAATCTGACTATTTGCAAAATCTTTTATACCAAGAACAGAAAATTAAGGAAAGAAAAAAAAAAAAAGTGCTGGGATTTCAAAGTCCTATGTCAAATTTGTGTAAAAGCACAAAAAAGATGGGATGAGAAAGCAAACCCAGGACGGCCAAAATGTGATAATCGGGGTGATATATCCATTTTTGTGTACGACTCTTCTTCTCTTGCATCCGAAAAGTCAATAGGCAAGGATTATGGTTTTAACTAATCATCGTCATCTGTTATCAAGGCAAATGAGAAAGGTTTGAACTTGTACCCATCACCGTGGTAGAATTTGTTTTGGAATTCCACCCAGTGAAGCCGTAAAGCGTGAAGGAAAGCACTGAGGGTCTCCATCATGAGTAGTATGAAAGCAGTTGCGAAAGCAAACACGGCTAGCCCTATTAACCGAATGACGATGTTGTCGTACCTGTAATAATCATTCCTCATGGAGTCATTACCATTTTACCATAGAACGGTTAAACGGATTAAGAGAGTAATGCAAGCTTAAACAGATAAAATGCATGAAAACATGGCACATAATTGCATGCGTTCTAGTTTCAATGTCATAAATTAATATTGTGCATATAACATTAACAAACTGAGCAAGGCTCCAACTACAGAATCTACTTCGACATGTTATCCAATGAAGTTATTCAACTGGGACTCAAAAATCATAAGTGCGTGATATGTTTTAGCTGGTTTGATTAAGTAGCAACCAGCAAAGGCCTGAAATTTGTTACATCACGCAAGAAACAAATAGTTTTTTTTTATGCCCGGTACAGTGGTTTAGTTTTATTGTCATTCATCCAACATTTCACTATAAATATAAACCGTAACCTAGGAAGAGAACATGAATAGATGGGATGATGTTGAAATATGCACAAAACTAGCATTCACCATGCAGAACATTAAAAGAACTCACCCCCAAGCGAGTAGTAGGACTTTCTCATAGAAAACGGTTGATAATTCTGAGTGTGCCAAGCTATAATGGCATTAAAAGCAGACATTAGCTAAACATTTATTTAAGAGAGTGCAAAAGATTGAAACTTAGAAAACAATAGATCCCACCTCAAAGCCCAAAGTCGAAGATATGATGCCGTGTTCGAGACAGCACCCAGAACAAACTCGATGGAGTGTATCATTTGGTGCACAAAAACCTCACTAAAGTTGAACTCCTCATGATGGTCCCGAGCAGAATCGGGTTCCACATCAAGATCAAACTCAGAGGAACCAAGCAAGCCATAGGTGCGACCTTGAAATCTCTAAAGCACATTGCACAAAAAGTTCAAAAAATCAACAAGACATTCATCTAAATTGATCCAAGCCCAATCTAAACAATAGAAGTAGCAATAAGAAAGCAAGACCAAAGAAAGGTCGACAACATAGTACCTCAGAATGAAGCTTCTTCAAAATAAAAGGTTTAGGAAAAAGCATCCATGGAACCGCAACTAATGCCAAAAGCAGCAATACAATCTGCACAAGTTAAGCAACAGCAGACTGCTGAGAAAGACTTGAAATACAATAACACGGTAAATAACAGTATGCATCAATAACCAGAAGAGAGAAAATCACACCTGAAGTGGTCTCTGGCCCCAAAACAACTCGTTTTCACCAAGATCATCAGTGGGACTCAAAAACATATAGATCATCACATGATAAAGGTCTGCTTGAGAACCAGTGCACCACTTAATTATAATGAGCAATGAAAGATACCCAAAAAGGGAGTTGAGGAATATCATCTGTGGCACAAACTGATACCTAACATCAAGATGAAAAGTAAGTTTCAGTTTCATCCAATAATGAAAGCAAGTTAAGAACAGGGCATAAGTCGAAGGATAAAAAGGGAAAAACCACACACCTAATATCCAGGGAGCTGCGGAAAAAACGAGCATTGAAATAACTTAAAATAATTCCTAGGTTCATCTGTGCCACACCTAGCAAAATTGACATCTTCATTTTAAGAGAGTTCAGAAAAGGCAACTCCAAACGACTTCCGCGCCAGCTTGGATCCACACCAAATGGATACGGATCACGAAATTTAATCAAACCAGCAGACTTTGCATCACTGAGCAAAACAACCATAATAACAGTGGAATAGGAAAATTAGTTGAAGATACGAGAAATTGTTAGTCTGCCCAAGTATTGCAAATGTCGAACCTCTTAACATTCACTCAAAACCAAAGCTGTAAGCTAGTACAATCAGAACTAGGCTATTCACCATTTTTTTTTACGTGTTAAAGTTCCAACTAAACTATATGCATATAAAGGAGAAACACTGAGGAGGTTGACCAATGCCTTAAAAATATGCAATAAGCCTAATTGTTCTATAAGTGCGTAAAAATAAACCTATATCTAAACGAAGATCTACAGAGGTTGATTCAATGGTGCAATACAATTTATATAATAGTCAAACTCTATATCAAGATCTACAGTAGTGCAAAGATGGTTGCGAATAGTATGTAAATATTCTTACATAAAAGAAAGAAATATAAAGCAACTGAGAAATCAAAACCAAGGAAATATTACATCCTCAATAGTGGTTATTAAAATTAAAATTGCTTCTGAGACATTGCAGGACAGAGGATGACATCAGATGAAAACATAACATATTCCATCTTTCTTGTAAAAACTGGTAAGTGAAATTATTTAGATATCTAAAATTAATAATACAAACCTGCAGGTAACATCTCGGCATTTGTAAGCAGAACCACCAAATATGTGAAAGGGAACAGAGAAGAACTCGTTGTAAATCAACCCACAATAAATTGAAAAGAGTGACATTAAAAGGAGTACATATCGCCCCCCAAATAGCATTTCCATAAAACTTCCAAGCTTCTGTAAGGTATCAAATGTGCAAATTAGATTACAATAATTACAAGCTATGAATAAATTTACATGCAGATCAACAGAAGAATAAGAAAGAAAGCATGCATAATTATCACAACATCAGGTCCATCTCAAATTATGTGTGAGTGTCATTTCTTACTTTGAATCAGATGATTTTCTCTTTCAATAAAAGAAGAATGAAATCTTATTGTCTTCAGTTCACCTAAGAACACAGATACAACAAGACCCTTGGTATAGCAGTTTGATCATTAGACAAACATTAATGAGGGGAAAATGATATGCTATGAAATCAGTCATACCAAAATATAGCAAAAACGTCAGAAATGTAGAAATCCATTTGGAACCTATTCATAAACTTGTATTTCAGATTTTTAACCAATCAGACCACTTTCTGCAGTATGTTATCAATGGGTCAACCCAATGGTTCAAACCATCATTGAAGTAGGAATTAATGATTAACTGAAATAAAATGCAGCCTCATTCAGTGTTAAACCCTGATTAACAGTCCCAATAAGAAATCATACCCATTAAAAACAATATCCTATCCAATATTCCTATTATAACAATAACAGTTTATCATGCAAATATAGGTTCGCTTGTTAGACAGATATGTTTGCAGACATGCCTGAGTGCTGAGCCTGCCTTCTCGAGCTATAAGGACCAATGCTCCCAATAACAAGCATATTCCATGACCCCAATCACCAAACATCACCGCAAAAAGAAAAGGAAAAGTAACAACAGTGTAAACGGCAGGATTTGCCTCCTGATATCTTGCAACACTGCAAATAGTTCTAATGTCAGAATTCTGATAGGTTATATAGGTAGCAAGTAACTATGTCACAATTAAACATATAAAATAGCTTATCTTGAAGTCACTATGACTCACTGAATCATTCAATACATTAAGAATGCATAAACTAGCAGTTATAATATGGAGGAGATACTTCAACTTTGACATACTATAGTGTCATTATGTAAATGTTCTAACAACTAGATAGACTGTAAGGAAGAAATCATGTTGGCCGCAGAAAGGAAGGTGTTGCCCTCCACTAGCATGTTATATTTACCATCTAAAACACAGAATATCCATATCCACAAAATCATGTACTAAGGTATAGATTAATACAACAATATTCTTAACACTGGACAACCATACCATTTAAAGTGAGTAGTTTATACATTTTTCTCTATAATATCAACAGAAAGCATGTCAGCCATAAGTTAAAGCAACAGAGCATCATGCTAGAACTCACCCATATGCATCAACAATCTCTTGATATGCATTTGTGAAATGGTTTGTTCTGAAATATGTAGGAGGTGATTCCACAGCATCCATCACATGAAAAATTATACCTACTTGTGAACTGCTATCAAATGTTGCCCGTTGCAATGCTTCTTGAATCTGTTGGGAAAAACCTACTTCCTCAATTCTAAGGCAACAAAGTTCTAACAGAAGATAAAGAGGGCAGAGAAAAAACATAGAACGTAGATTGATGATGCATAATGAGATACCTGGACTTTTGCAAATATAGGGCACCATCCCTCCCCAACAAGACATTTCTTAGTAACATCAAAATTCAACATATTCAATGTATCATATACAGCTTTTTCCCTTCGTACCTGGTTTTCAAAAAATAAAAAATTACAAGGGTCCTCGCTGATAATATCATAGCAACAAATATATGGGATTTTATATGCTAATTTAGATATTTTGCACATTATTATTTTAGATATTTTGTGCATTGCGATGTTCATTGCTCCAGCAAAAGACAACAAGTAAGACAAAGCACATTCACTAAAACACATCTTACCATACTCGTCCATTGTGTTAGATGGTATCCAATTGAGGTCAGAGCTTTATTTCGATGGCGAATACCAGCATCCAATGTGGTCTCCAATTCAGAAAGATGTGATGAGACCTGTGAACAAAAACCCAAACATTCAACAAGAAGAATACAGATTTCCATTGTAACTCCAACCATTCGAGGCATATATATAGACAAGTGAGAAAGTCAAAACAGAGCCAAATTAAGTTGAGGTTTGGATCAGCTCTTGAATATTCCAGAATAAAAAAAATGAAAGAATCAAAGCTGTTAGGTCATCTCCTCAAAGAATCAAGGCATAGCATTTTAGGCCAGGTTATGAAGATCATATGAAGATTAACATATTTGTACATTAAATTCAAAATATGATTTGATTAGTATAACGGACACAAAAAAAAAAATTAACCTCAATGACCCAGAACTTACTTCTCTAGTTATTTGCCTTTGTTTACTAATGTCATCAGGGACAGGATAGCAATTAGCACCAAATGCTTCACAAATTTTCAAAATCTTTGTCCTTGCCTGTTCCCCAGAGAAATGAACCACAAATACTGTTTTCTCAACCTGAGAAGACAAATAGAAAAAAAATAATTGTAAAGCTTCTTTCTTTCAACACTGCAACAGTCTAGCCATCAAAAAGCAATACCATGACATCTTTGGATGTAGACAAACCAGAGACAGAATGTATCAAACAACAGTAAAAGCTTCCAAATTAAAAGATAGCAGAAGAATTAGCAAAATAATCTATGGTGATGAGAGGGAAAAATAAACCATTTCAGCAGACAGAGGATCCATAATTTCTTCACCAGCCGGTGCCTGATTAAAAAGCATATTCCCTCTGGTAGCACGAAATAGCATCCTCTCAAATCTAAGAGCCTTGGACTTACAAATAATCCCACTGATGAATCTCAAACCAGATTGGTCTGCAGGCCTCGTTTCCTGTACAGTGAATAAGCATATACTAGATGAAACTGGAGTAATAGGTTTGCAAAAAGTAATTAAATAACAGGATCAGCAAATACCTGTTCAAGTAATGATGCTGTCTCAACATAATCATCATTTGAGTATATATTCTCAGTTAATTCCCTTTCCTCAGCAACTGCATGGTTACTACTTGGCAAAAGAAAACCACATGCCTGGAATTTGAGCAAAATGAATGAGAGGGCATCCAGTATTCAACATAAAGACTTTGCTTATAGGTTTCTTTTCAAAAGCGTAGCATTCAAAAAGGAAATAGAAAAAAGTTCACATGGATTTGATGAGTTCACATATCTTTACAACAGACAAAAATATTCACTTCTTATTGTTACTTGCCCTGTGATCTTATGATATTCCTTTCAATTTTTTCGCCTTTTTTTTGCCTAGTAATTTCCTATCATGTTTGGATGAAGCAGGACCATTAAAAAGCTTAACCAATTCTTAAAAATGGCTTTGCAGAAATCAACCAACCAGAGGAATAACTGAATATTAGAAAGTATTTAGGGGAGGGAGGGAAAAAAAAGTAAAACCCTAACATGACTTTCTGCAGTGAAGATGAGAAAGAAATCGATAAACAAATGCAAGAACTGGCCCCTAACACATTAATATGTATAATAACTGAAGAAATGAACCAAGAAATTCACCTTTTGCAAAACCAACTTGAACTCAAGGAGCTCATTGTATGTAACTCGAAGTTTCTCGCTGTTGGAGTTCATTTCAATCAGTTCGTTCTCATGCTCAGCAAGTTGTATCTGGAATTGTAATAAACACAAAATACAATACACACTTTATTCCAGAAAAGACCACCATTTCTTACATTAACTATTGTGGCACGCAATAAAGTATAACTTTCTGTAACTGGAACATCAAAAGGGAATATGCAAGTCAAAGGGGGAATGAACGATTATTTGGTGGGAGTAGAGCAAATGTACCTCTAATTCCTCCAATTCTAGATCCGGTTCCACAACAGGGTGTACTGAAGATAGTAGACCAGCTTTACTAATTTGATCTTTGAAAAAGCGTAGCTTCCTTGACATTTCTCCACAACGCTTCACCTGTTAAGACCTCTCAAAAATTAAAACTACAACAGATTATAATCAATAATCACTCAGTTTGATTCACTCAAAGACACGCTGTAGATACGATTAAGTACACAAGGAAAGGATACATATAAAAAATCAGCAGATTTTCTCATTTCAACTGACCTTGCACCGTTATTAAATAATACTTGATATTTTCTCATTAAAATAAATATTTAACAATTGAGAACTAAGCCTAAACATATAGCACAAAATTAAAACTCTGGCTTTGCTCCATACCTGATTAACAAATGTTCGTTGGAAAGGACTTCTCTCAGAGTTTAGCTGCCACAGTAGAGGAAAAGTATTATAACCATTAGCATATTCAATTGAAGGTTACAAAAGCAATTTCATTAAATTAGTTAGCAATCAGCAACTAGCCATATGGTTATGATACCAAACACCCTTTTCACCAGAAAAAGGAGAGATGACATGGTAGACAGCCTTAAGACCTTCTAAAGCAACCCCCCCCCAAATATATATACATACATATATATTCACTGGATTGACAACAATTCTACTAGTAGGACTTCTATTTAGGTGGATCAAGATCCCACCTCTACAAAATCCTCCATCCTAAATTATATAATAAAAACAGCATCTTTAACAATTAATAGTCATTATCATCAGTATAACCAACAAAGCCCCAAAAAAGCTTAACCCAAATGCATAGTGAAACAAAAATAACTTGAATCAATAAGTTGATAGAAAGTCGCTTTAAATTCCTGATCATACTTGCAGCACATACTGTGGCTAAATTTAGTATAGTTCACCAACAAAAAAACAGAGAGTTCATCCTTCAATACTTTAGCATGAAATTGCTCCTCTCGATAATTCAAGCAATCCTATAACACCTGGAAACTTAGAACTCATACTAATACACGCACCAAGAGCTTAATATATGTTCTATTCCCAAATAGAGCAAAGCTTATTGAAATATTAAATTTCACATTATAGGCAAAACTTAAAGCTAGGTCTAAAGTTACAAAATTATTACCTTCAAAAGCATAAAGTAAAACTTTCTCCAATAAGCTCAAAGCCGAGCCCTAAATAAGCTCAAATTCCAAAATCTCTCAAAACAAACCAGAAACCACCTTGTTATTATGCGAAACAGAAACTCCTTCCTAAGAAATTCAATACAAATATAACTTCCTTGCTCTGAATCTAAAGCCTCTTATATTGTATCTTAACAAGATCCAGCAATTCAAATACATCTCAAATCAAACAGGGGACTGGTATAGAAAACTAATTCAGCCAAGATCTCACGCTCTCATAAAATTCAAACACCGGAACAACACCTAATCATTTATCATATTCGCATTGACTCCACCAAAATTTCAAATGCAGGAAAACAATAACAGCTAAAAAATATATAATAACAAGCTCTCTGCT
The DNA here is from genome assembly GCF_007990345.1 of Gossypium hirsutum. Classification (NCBI taxonomy): domain Eukaryota; kingdom Viridiplantae; phylum Streptophyta; class Magnoliopsida; order Malvales; family Malvaceae; genus Gossypium; species Gossypium hirsutum. The sequence continues at coordinate 1,001,957 of NC_053431.1, forward strand.
TTCAGCTGAACGTAAATTTCAACTACTTAAAAAAAGCGAAATCTCATTTCCTATTAATACCAAAGAAAAAAAACAAATCCGAAATTCTCCTAATTAATAATTATTCAAAAAACGATTAAAACTAAAGCAGCGCAAACAAAAAGAATCGGATCTGAGCATATAGAAACGTACATCACGAAACTGGAGAAGACCGAGTTCACCGAGATAAGAAATGGCTCGGTGAGCAGACTCGACGGGAATAATGAGTTGAACGAGCGTCATTTTCTCCGACCGCATCAGATCCATCGGCGGCAAGTTATCTATGAACTTTTCTATTCTTTCCATTTTTTTTTCTCTCTCTCTCTCTCTTTTCCTCGAGAATCAAACAGAAATAAATGAAGTTTGGATCTAAGTTTCTGGATCTGAGACGGTTTTTATTTTGTTTTCAATTTTTTTTCTTTTTTACGGGAGACTGAGAAACTTTGCCTTCGGTTTCCCCATTGCAACTGCCATCGAAAATTTGTAAATTTCAGAATAAATTCGCTTTCCTTTTTCAAAGTGGAATTTGAGAAAAGAAAAAAATTACTAAAAAGAACCTTTTATTTTCAATTTATTTGGTTATTTCGTTTTCGCGTAATTGCAAAATTAGCCCCTAAACTATAACATTTTTGCCACTTAGGTAAGAATGGCAAAAAAAACTCGACCCAACGGGTTTCAATATCGGATCAGGTTTTTTTATTTTTTGAAATTTGGTTTTCCAGGTGTGGCAGGGCAGGGCAGGGCAAATTTAATTCTTCAATTAGTCGGGTTGGGTCGAAATTTGATTTAAAAAAACTTACCTTACCCTGTCATCGGATAAAATTTATATTAATATTTGCTTTAATATAATTATATTTAGAAATAATTAATTGTATCACTAAAAAGTAATAAAGACATTAAAGTCGATATAGTTTTGATTTTACTCGATAGGTAAATTAATATTTAATTTTGGGTGAGGTCTGGGTCAAGTTATGTTAGAGGTATATTGGGTTGGGGTTAGGGCAGGCAAAAATACACATTGCCTCGCCCTGTTGCCATTTCTGTTAGGGGTAAGCGTTTGATTGAATCGAGTGAGAAATTTTTGAGTTAATCAAATTGACAAGTATTATTTTTTCATCCTAACTTAATTCAAAAAATTTCGAATAGAGTGAAATTGTTCGAGTTATATTAAAAAATTAAACATCTCAAATCAAAATCTTATTACGGTATAACTAATTTCATGTTAAAACACATAAATTTAAAACTATATATACTTGAAAACTTTGTCAAAGCAAAAAATTAATAATAAATACTTTAGTATGATAAACTTAAATCATTAATTAACTTATTTTGGTCCCAAAATTATAATTCTTGAAATTTTTAATTTTTTAACTTTCCTTATATATTTTTATAATTTTTTAAAAAAATATAAATTTTGAAATTTTTATAAATGTTTTGAATTTTTTTGTAATTTTTATTAAGAAAGAGATCAATTTACTTATTTTCAAACTTGACAGGGACCAAATGGGTGTTTACACCAATCTGTTATTTGAATTATTCGAGTTGTTCGAATTGTAAAATTCAACTCGATTCGAACTCGAAACTCGAATTATTTATTCGAGTTTACTCGAATATTTCAAATAACTCGATTTGATTAACTTAAAATTTAATTTTTATTTTATTTTTTCAAATTAAATTGAATCGAGTTTTGCTTACTTCTAATCTCTGCAGTTAGGTAACTAAAGTTTATTTTTGTTGATAAAAAATATTCAAAATATTAATTTTGTCTTATTTTACCTCAAAAGCGCAAAACATTTAGTAAGATTGTAAGAACTTAACATTGATGTCGCAAGTTCTTATTTGTTGGTATTGTATTTTGGATAAATCGAGATGAAATTAATAGTTTAGGTACCAATGTTGATAAAAAAAACTTTAGGTACTTAAGTGATCAAATTTATATAGTTTGAGGACCCATTTTGAATTTAATCCCTTAAATTTTTTTTTGGCCAAAGTTTTTTATTAGTTTAAGTGGAAAGTAACGTCAAAGTCCACTCAAGAATTTTGGTGGGCTGGGCCCAATTTTGTTTGGGTTTGGATCTTAAACTTATATGGATTGCAACAAAATAAATTTTTTTAATATGATTTTTACATAATCTGGTTTTACAAGATTGGAACCATTCGTCTTTAATGTCATGTTAACAAATAATTTTAAAAATTATAAAATAATTATAAAATAAAAAATTCAAAATTATGAAAAAAAAAATGAAGTACATGTGAATTGCCATACGGGTTACCGTGTTTAAAATTGTAATGTTTTCCTCAATATTTCAGTTTGAAAAATAGCAAATTAACTCTTTTTTTGAAATATTGATAATCAAATTTGACTATTTTCAAAAGGTTGAGGGTCAAATTTAGCTAAAAACAAAAAATAACGGTCAATTTGACGAAATATGTAAATATTGAAGGTTAAATTTAACATTATGTCATGAAAAATAAAGGGCTAATTTCACTAAATTTCTTAAACTATCATTCTGATTTTAAATTGATCATTAAATTTCAAAGCTTTCTAATTGAGTCCTTATAATATCATCATTGTATCAATTATGTTATTTTATTGCACTAGACGTCGTTTTGGGCGTTAAATACCATACATGGAGTGTATTATAATATGTGGATCAAACTATAAATACATGTGCATTGCATGGTCAATTTTGATTTGATATATTAAAAAAATTTAATGTCAATAAAAATTAGTAGTGTTATTTATTTTCTCAACAAACAAAATCGTGCAAAACTAACAAGTTTGCACATGATTGAACTCGATTCCATTACCTATAGCATATATGTTCCAAATGTCTCAAAACGATCCCATAAATTACCTTTATGCCATAGGTCAAGGGCAGAGAGAGGAGGCAACCTAGCAGGTAATGGCCTCCCCCCTCCTCCCCCCCCCCCCCAAAAAAATTCACTATATAATCCATTTAATTTTTACCAAATGACAAAAGAGTATAGTGATAAAATTTTACTTTTCTCCTCACAATTTTTTATTAGCTCTTAGAACAATTTTCTACCTTCGCCTCAACCACAGGTTATAGGTAGGGATAGCTCCAAGGCTACTCCCCCCAATGACAATTTATTATTTTAATCCCTTAAAGTTTTTTAAAATCATAAGTTAGTTTAATGGTAAAATTACATTTAACCCTCCAAAGATAAAATATTTTTATTTTAATCCTTTTTATAATTCTAAAATAACACACATACAAACATAAAATATTATAAAATATTACTTTGACCATTATAAAATTTAAAATTTTAATGTTGGCCCCCAAAAATAAACTTCCGTCTTTGCCACTACCACGGGTTATAGAGTCAGAGTCAAAATATACACATGGTTTGATCTATTCAAGCACTTTGAAGCATTCCAACTCCATAAAACAATAATACACCCCTCAACAATATCCAAATGAAAGTAGAGTATATAGCTAGGCGGCAAGTATCAAGCCTACATCGTCACCTTCAAATATAAGGCGACCACACTGTCTCTATCTTAGAACAAGATCAATGGGGTACTCAATGGTCCACCTTGATTATCATTTTTTTTCCTATATTATTCAAATTTTTATATATTCGCATTCGAAATATGTTAATACAATCTTTAATGGTAATATAAAATAAAATAGTTTTGCGACAAGCAACATCAAAATTTATTTAGTCAAACTCTAGGCTATGTCTTTAGACTGCACCAACTAC